>NC_136108.1:23587658-23650158 GCF_965212315.1 Lampetra planeri | reverse complement strand
GGGGTCTATGTGTAAAAATTTTGACTTTTTTGAGTGCACGTGCAAATCTGCTGAGAAAGCCTGTGGAAGTTTCACGGCGTTCGAATGATATTTGGCGACACAAAAATGAGCGATTTCCCAGCTCGAGAGAATTCGGCGCGAGAGAAACGATGCCCCGTAACACACATGAGAGCAATCCCGGCCAATTTCTCCCGTTTGATGGGGTCTATGTGTAAAAATTTTGACTTTTTTGAGTGCACGTGCAAATCTGCTGGAAAAGCCTGTAGAAGTTTCACGGCGTTCGTACGATATTTGGCGACACAAAAATGAGCGATTTCACAGCTCGATGGAATTCGGCGCGACAGAAACGATGCCCCGTAACGCACATGAGAGCAACCCCGTCCAATTTCTCCCGTTTGATGGGGTCTATGTGTAAAAATTTTGACTTTTTTGAGTGCACGTGCAAATCTGCTGGAAAAGCCTGTGGAAGTTTCACGGCATTCGTACGATATTTGGCGACACAAAAATGAGCGATTTCCCAGCTCGATGGAATTCGGCGCGACAGAAACGATGCCCCGTAACGCACATGAGAGCAATCCCGGCCAATTTCTCCCGTTTGATGGGGTCTATGTGTAAAAATTTTGACTTTTTTGAGTGCACGTGCAAACCTGCTGGAAAAGCCTGTGGAAGTTTCACGGCGTTCGTATGATATTTGGCGACACAAAAATGAGCGATTTCCCAGCTCGATGGAATTCGGCGCGACAGAAACGATGCCCCATAACGCACATGAGAGCAATCCCGGCCAATTTCTCCCGTTTGATGGGGTCTATGTGTAAAAATTTTGACTTTTTTGAGTGCACGTGCAAATCTGCTGGAAAAGCCTGTGGAAGTTTCACGGCGTTCGTACGATATTTGGCGACGCAAAAATGAGCGATTTCCCAGCTCGATGGAATTCGGTGCGACAGAAACGATGCCCCTTAACGCACATGAGAGCAATCCCTGCCAATTTCTCCCGTTTGATGGGGTCTATGTGTAAAAATTTTGACTTTTTTGAGTGCACGTGCAAATCTGCTGAAAAAGCCTGTGGAAGTTTCACGGCGTTCGTACGATATTTGGCGACACAAAAATGAGCGATTTCCCAGCTCGAGAAAATTCGGCGCGAGAGAAACGATGCCCGGTAACGCACATGAGAGCAATCCCGTCCAATTTCTCCCATTTGATGGGGTCTATGTGTAAAAATTTTGACTTTTTTGAGTGCACGTGCAAATCTGCTGGAAAAGCCTGTGGAAGTTTCACGGCGTTTGTACGATATTTGGCGACGCAAAAATGAGCGATTTCCCAGCTCAAGAGAATTCGGCACGAGAGAAACGATGCCCGTAACGCACATGAGAGCAATCCCGGCCAATTTCTCCCGTTTGATGGGGTCTATGTGTAAAAATTTTGACTTTTTTGAGTGCACGTGCAAATCTGCCGGAAAAGCCTGTGGAAGTTTCACCGCGTTCGTACGATATTTGGCGACGCAAAATGAGCGATTTCCCAGCTCGATGGAATTCGGCGCGAGAGAAACGATGCCCCGTAACACACATGAGAGCAATCCCGGCCAATTTCTCCCGTTTGATGGGGTCTATGTGTAAAAATTTTGACTTTTTTGAGTGCACGTGCAAATCTGCTGGAAAAGCCTGTGGAAGTTTCACGGCGTTTGTACGATATTTGGCAACGCAAAAATGAGCGATTTCCCAGCTCAAGAGAATTCGGCGCGAGAGAAACGATGCCCCGTAACGCACATGAGAGCAATCCCGGCCAATTTCTCCTGTTTGATGGGGTCTATGTGTAAAAATTTTGACTTTTTTGAGTGCACGTGCAAATCTGCTGGAAAAGCCTGTGGAAGTTTCACGGCGTTCGTACGATATTTGGCGACGCAAAATGAGCGATTTCCCAGCTCGATGGAATTCGGCGCGAGAGAAACGATGCCCCGTAACACACATGAGAGCAATCCCGTCCAATTTCTCCCGTTTGATGGGGTCTATGTGTAAAAATTTTGACTTTTTTGAGTGCACGTGCAAATCTGCTGGAAAAGCCTGTGGAAGTTTCACGGCGTTCGTAGGATATTTGGCGATGCAAAAATGAGCGATTTCTCAGCTCGATGGAATTCGGCGCAACAGAAACGATGCCCCGTAACGCACATGAGAGCAATCCCGGCCAATTTCTCCCGTTTGATGGGGTCTATGTGTAAAAATTTTGACTTTTTTGAGTGCACGTGCAAATCTGCTGGAAAAGCCTGTGGAAGTTTCACGGGGTTCGTACGATATTTGGCGACGCAAAATGAGCGATTTCCCAGCTCGATGGAATTCGGCGCGAGAGAAACGATGCCCCGTAACACACATGAGAGCAATCCCGGCCAATTTCTCCCGTTTGATGGGGTCTATGTGTAAAAATTTTGACTTTTTTGAGTGCACGTGCAAATCTGCTGGAAAAGCCTGTGGAAGTTTCACGGCGTTCGTAGGATATTTGGCGATGCAAAAATGAGCGATTTCCCAGCTCGATGGAATTCGGCGCGACAGAAACGATGCCCCGTAACGCACATGAGAGCAATCCCGGCCAATTTCTCCCGTTTGATGGGGTCTATGTGTAAAAATTTTGACTTTTTTGAGTGCACGTGCAAATCTGCTGAAAAAGCCTGTGGAAGTTTCACGGCGTTCGTACGATATTTGGCGACGCAAAAATGAGCGATTTCCCAGCTCGATGGAATTCGGCGTGACAGAAAACGATGCCCCGGCCAATTTCTCCCGTTTGATGGGGTCTATGTGTAATGTAGTAACTCGGCGGGAGACGACTTCACGGGTAACACACTCTTTATTTTATCAAACTCGTTTACAGGTGACTAACACCTACTTTGTATCTCGGGTGACAAACACCCACTTAGCTACTTGGCGACTAACGCCCACTGAGCTACTCGGATGACCAACATCCACTTAGTACTCGGGTGACAAACACCCACTTAGCTACTTGGCGACTAACGCCCACTGAGCTACTCGGATGACCAACATCCACTTAGCTACTCGGCGACTAACGCCACTGAGCTACTCGGATGACCAACATCCACTTAGTACTCGGGTGACAACCACCCACTTAGCTACTTGGCGACTAACGCCCACTGAGCTACTCGGATGACCAACATCCACTTAGCTACTCGGCGACTAACGCCACTGAGCTACTCGGATGACCAACATCCACTTAGCTACTCGGCGACTAACGCCACTGAGCTACTCGGATGACCAACATCCACTTAGCTACTCGGCGACTAACGCCACTGAGCTACTCGGATGACCAACATCCACTTAGCTACTCGGCGACTAAGTCTTCAGCTCCGTCTTCGGGTCTTCAACTGGGTAACTCTCCCCAAGTGCTCTCGCGCGTCCCCCTTTATACCCCACCTGCGGACGTCGCTGCGAGCACCCACTTATTCGACCAATCGCCGGGCGCTGGCTACGATCCTCTTTTCCCACATCTCATCGTGCCTCACCACTCACTCCGCGCCGCCCCGTCATCTGTCACTCCCGGCGCGCGCGTCCACACCACGCCCACAACGCGTGCCCAACCCCGCACCCCGCGCCGCCCCGTGATCCATCACTGTCACAGTCGGCGCACGTCAATACCACCACTACATATGTGTAAAAATTTTGACTTTTTTGAGTGCACGTGCAAATCTGCTGAAAAAGCCTGTGGAAGGTTCACGGCGTTCGTACGATATTTGGCGACGCAAAAATGAGCGATTTCCCAGCTCGATGGAATTCGGCGTGACAGAAACGATGCCCGTAATGCACATGAGAGCAATCCCGGCCAATTTCTCCCGTTTGATGGGGTCTATGTGTAAAAATTTTGACTTTTTTGAGTGCACGTGCAAATCTGCTGAAAAAGCCTGTGGAAGTTTCACGGCGTTCGTACGATATTTGGCGACGCAAAAATGAGCGATTTCCCAGCTCGATGGAATTCGGCGCGAGAGAAACGATGCCCCGTAATACACATGAGAGCAATCCCGGCCAATTTCTCCCGTTTGATGGGGTCTATGTGTAAAAATTTTGACTTTTTTGAGTGCACGTGCAAATCTGCTGGAAAAGCCTGTGGAAGTTTCACGGCGTTCGTAGGATATTTGGCGATGCAAAAATGAGCGATTTCCCAGCTCGATGGAATTCGGCGCGACAGAAACGATGCCCCGTAACGCACATGAGAGCAATCCCGGCAAATTTCTCCCGTTTGATGGGGTCTATGTGTAAAAATTTTGACTTTTTTGAGTGCACGTGCAAATCTGCTGAAAAAGCCTGTGGAAGTTTCACAGCGTTCGTACGATATTTGGCGACGTAAAAATGAGCGTTTTCCCAGCTCGATGGAATTCGGTGCGACAGAAACGATGCCCCGTAACCCACATGAGAGCAATCCCGGCCAATTTCTCCCGTTTGATGGGGTCTATGTGTAAAAATTTTGACTTTTTTGAGTGCACGTGCAAATCTGCTGAAAAAGCCTGTGGAAGTTTCACGGCGTTCGTACGATATTTGGCGACGCAAAAATGAGCGATTTCCCAGCTCGATGGAATTCGGCGCGAGAGAAACGATGCCCCGTAACGCACATGAGAGCAATCCCGGCCAATTTCTCCCGTTTGATGGGGTCTATGTGTAAAAATTTTGACTTTTTTGAGTGCACGTGCAAATCTGCTGGAAAAGCCTGTGGAAGTTTCACGGCGTTCGTACGATATTTGGCGACGCAAAAATGAGCGATTTCCCAGCTCGATGGAATTCGGCGCGAGAGAAACGATGCCCCCTAACACACATGAGAGCAATCCCGGCCAATTTCTCCCGTTTGATGGGGTCTATGTGTAAAAATTTTGACTTTTTTGAGTGCACGTGCAAATCTGCTGGAAAAGCCTGTGGAAGTTTCACGGCGTTCGTAAGATATTTGGCGATGCAAAAATGAGCGATTTCCCAGCTCGATGGAATTCGGCGCGACAGAAACGATGCCCCGTAACGCACATGAGAGCAATCCCGGCCAATTTCTCCCGTTTGATGGGGTCTATGTGTAAAAATTTTGACTTTTTTGAGTGCACGTGCAAATCTGCTGGAAAAGCCTGTGGAAGTTTCACGGCGTTCGTACGATATTTGGCGACGCAAAATGAGCGATTTCCCAGCTCGATGGAATTCGGCGCGAGAGAAACGATGCCCCGTAACGCACATGAGAGCAATCCCGGCCAATTTCTCCCGTTTGATGGGGTCTATGTGTAAAAATTTTGACTTTTTTGAGTGCACGTGCAAATCTGCTGAAAAAGCCTGTGGAAGTTTCACGGCGTTCGTACGATATTTGGCGACACAAAAATGAGCGATTTCCCAGCTCGAGAAAATTCGGCGCGAGAGAAACGATGCCCGGTAACGCACATGAGAGCAATCCCGTCCAATTTCTCCCGTTTGATGGGGTCTATGTGTAAAAATTTTGACTTTTTTGAGTGCACGTGCAAATCTGCTGGAAAAGCCTGTGGAAGTTTCACGGCGTTTGTACGATATTTGGCGACGCAAAAATGAGCGATTTCCCAGCTCAAGAGAATTCGGCGCGAGAGAAACGATGCCCCGTAACGCACATGAGAGCAATCCCGGCCAATTTCTCCCGTTTGATGGGGTCTATGTGTAAAAATTTTGACTTTTTTGAGTGCACGTGCAAATCTGCTGGAAAAGCCTGTGGAAGTTTCACGGCGTTCGTAGGATATTTGGCGATGCAAAAATGAGCGATTTCCCAGCTCGATGGAATTCGGCGCGACAGAAACGATGCCCCGTAACGCACATGAGAGCAATCCCGGCCAATTTCTCCCGTTTGATGGGGTCTATGTGTAAAAATTTTGACTTTTTTGAGTGCACGTGCAAATCTGCTGAAAAAGCCTGTGGAAGTTTCACGGCGTTCGTACGATATTTGGAGACGCAAAAATGAGCGATTTCCCAGCTCGATGGAATTCGGCGTGACAGAAACGATGCCCCGTAATGCACATGAGAGCAATCCCGGCCAATTTCTCCCGTTTGATGGGGTCTATGTGTAAAAATTTTGACTTTTTTGAGTGCACGTGCAAATCTGCTGAAAAAGCCTGTGGAAGTTTCACAGCGTTCGTACGATATTTGGCGACGCAAAAATGAGCGATTTCCCAGCTCGATGGAATTCGGCGCGACAGAAACGATGCCCCGTAACCCACATGAGAGCAATCCCGGCCAATTTCTCCCGTTTGATGGGGTCTATGTGTAAAAATTTTGACTTTTTTGAGTGCACGTGCAAATCTGCTGAAAAAGCCTGTGGAAGTTTCACGTCGTTCGTACGATATTTGGCGACGCAAAAATGAGCGATTTCCCAGCTCGATGGAATTCGGCGCGAGAGAAACGATGCCCCGTAACGCACATGAGAGCAATCCCGGCCAATTTCTCCCGTTTGATGGGGTCTATGTGTAAAATTTTTGACTTTTTTGAGGGCACGTGCAAATCTGCTGGAAAAGCCTGTGGAAGTTTCACGGCGTTCGTACGATATTTGGCGACGCAAAAATGAGCGATTTCCCAGCTCGATGGAATTCGGCGCGAGAGAAACGATGCCCCGTAACACACATGAGAGCAATCCCGGCCAATTTCTCCCGTTTGATGGGGTCTATGTGTAAAAATTTTGACTTTTTTGAGTGCACGTGCAAATCTGCTGGAAAAGCCTGTGGAAGTTTCACGGCGTTCGTAGGATATTTGGCGATGCAAAAATGAGCGATTTCCCAGCTCGATGGAATTCGGCGCGACAGAAACGATGCCCCGTAACGCACATGAGAGCAATCCCGGCCAATTTCTCCCGTTTGATGGGGTCTATGTGTAAAAATTTTGACTTTTTTGAGTGCACGTGCAAATCTGCTGGAAAAGCCTGTGGAAGTTTCACGGCGTTCGTACGATATTTGGCGACGCAAAATGAGCGATTTCCCAGCTCGATGGAATTCGGCGCGACAGAAACGATGCCCCTTAACGCACATGAGAGCAATTCCGGCCAATTTCTCCCGTCTGATGGGGTCTATGTGTAAAAATTTTGACTTTTTTGAGTGCACGTGCAAATCTGCTGAAAAAGCCTGTGGAAGTTTCACGGCGTTCGTACGATATTTGGCGACACAAAAATGAGCGATTTCCCAGCTCGAGAAAATTCGGCGCGAGAGAAACGATGCCCGGTAACGCACATGAGAGCAATCCCGTCCAATTTCTCCCGTTTGATGGGGTCTATGTGTAAAAATTTTGACTTTTTTGAGTGCACGTGCAAATCTGCTGGAAAAGCCTGTGGAAGTTTCACGGCGTTTGTACGATATTTGGCGACGCAAAAATGAGCGATTTCCCAGCTCAAGAGAATTCGGCGCGAGAGAAACGATGCCCCGTAACGCACATGAGAGCAATCCCGGCCAATTTCTCCCGTTTGATGGGGTCTATGTGTAAAAATTTTGACTTTTTTGAGTGCACGTGCAAATCTGCTGGAAAAGCCTGTGGAAGTTTCACGGCGTTCGTACGATATTTGGCGACGCAAAATGAGCGATTTCCCAGCTCGATGGAATTCGGCGCGAGAGAAACGATGCCCCGTAACACACATGAGAGCAATCCCGGCCAATTTCTCCCGTTTGATGGGGTCTATGTGTAAAAAATTTGACTTTTTTGAGTGCACGTGCAAATCTGCTGGAAAAGCCTGTGGAAGTTTCACGGCGTTCGTAGGATATTTGGCGATGCAAAAATGAGCGATTTCCCAGCTCGATGGAATTCGGCGCGAGAGAAACGATGCCCCGTAACACACATGAGAGCAATCCCGGCCAATTTCTCCCGTTTGATGGGGTCTATGTGTAAAAATTTAGACTTTTTTGAGTGCACGTGCAAATCTGCTGGAAAAGCCTGTGGAAGTTTCACGGCGTTCGTAGGATATTTGGCGATGCAAAAATGAGCGATTTCCCAGCTCGATGGAATTCGGCGCGACAGAAACGATGCCCCGTAACGCACATGAGAGCAATCCCGGCAAATTTCTCCCGTTTGATGTGGTCTATGTGTAAAAATTTTGACTTTTTTGAGTGCACGTGCAAATCTGCTGAAAAAGCATGTGGAAGTTTCACGGCGTTCGTACGATATTTGGCGACGCAAAAATGAGCGATTTCCCAGCTCGATGGAATTCGGCGCGACAGAAACGATGCCCTGTAACCCACATGAGAGCAATCCCGGCCAATTTCTCCCGTTTAATGGGGTCTATGTGTAAAAATTTTGACTTTTTTGAGTGCACGTGCAAATCTGCTGGAAAAGCCTGTGGAAGTTTCACGGCGTTCGTAGGATATTTGGCGATGCAAAAATGAGCGATTTTCCAGCTCGATGGAATTCGGCGCGACAGAAACGATGCCCCGTAACGCACATGAGAGCAATCCCGGCCAATTTCTCCCGTTTGATGGGGTCTATGTGTAAAAATTTTGACTTTTTTGAGTGCACGTGCAAATCTGCTGAAAAAGCATGTGGAAGTTTCACGGCGTTCGTACGATATTTGGCGACGCAAAAATGAGCGATTTCCCAGCTCGATGGAATTCGGCGCGACAGAAACGATGCCCTGTAACCCACATGAGAGCAATCCCGGCCAATTTCTCCCGTTTAATGGGGTCTATGTGTAAAAATTTTGACTTTTTTGAGTGCACGTGCAAATCTGCTGGAAAAGCCTGTGGAAGTTTCACGGCGTTCGTAGGATATTTGGCGATGCAAAAATGAGCGATTTTCCAGCTCGATGGAATTCGGCGCGACAGAAACGATGCCCCGTAACGCACATGAGAGCAATCCCGGCCAATTTCTCCCGTTTGATGGGGTCTATGTGTAAAAATTTTGACTTTTTTGAGTGCACGTGCAAATCTGCTGAAAAAGCATGTGGAAGTTTCACGGCGTTCGTACGATATTTGGCGACGCAAAAATGAGCGATTTCCCAGCTCGATGGAATTCGGCGCGACAGAAACGATGCCCTGTAACCCACATGAGAGCAATCCCGGCCAATTTCTCCCGTTTAATGGGGTCTATGTGTAAAAATTTTGACTTTTTTGAGTGCACGTGCAAATCTGCTGGAAAAGCCTGTGGAAGTTTCACGGCGTTCGTAGGATATTTGGCGATGCAAAAATGAGCGATTTTCCAGCTCGATGGAATTCGGCGCGACAGAAACGATGCCCCGTAACGCACATGAGAGCAATCCCGGCCAATTTCTCCCGTTTGATGGGGTCTATGTGTAAAAATTTTGACTTTTTTGAGTGCACGTGCAAATCTGCTGAAAAAGCCTGTGGAAGTTTCACGGCGTTCGTACGATATTTGGCGACGCAAAAATGAGCGATTTCCCAGCTCGATGGAATTCGGCGCGAGAGAAACGATGCCCCGTAACACACATGAGAGCAATCCCGGCCAATTTCTCCCGTTTGATGGGGTCTATGTGTAAAAATTTTGACTTTTTTGAGTGCACGTGCAAATCTGCTGGAAAAGCCTGTGGAAGTTTCACGGCGTTCGTACGATATTTGGCGACACAAAAATGAGCGAATTCCCAGCTCGATGGAATTCGGCGCAACAGAAACGATGCCCCGTAACGCACATGAGAGCAATCCCGGCCAATTTCTCCCGTTTGATGGGGTCTATGTGTAAAAATTTTGACTTTTTTGAGTGCACGTGCAAATCTGCTGAAAAAGCTTGTGGAAGTTTCACGGCGTTTGTACGATATTTGGCGATACAAAAATGAGCGATTTCCCAGCTCAAGAGAATTCGGCGCGAGGGAAACGATGCCCCGTAACGCACATGAGAGCAATCCCGGCCAATTTCTCCCGTTTGATGGGGTCTATGTGTAAAAATTTTGACTTTTTTGAGTGCACGTGCAAATCTGCTGGAAAAGCCTGTGGAAGTTTCACGGCGTTCGTACGATATTTGGCGACACAAAAATGAGCGAATTCCCAGCTCGATGGAATTCGGCGCGACAGAAACGATGCCCCGTAACGCACATGAGAGCAATCCCGGCCAATTTCTCCCGTTTGATGGGGTCTATGTGTAAAAATTTTGACTTTTTTGAGTGCACGTGCAAATCTGCTGAAAAAGCCTGTGGAAGTTTCACGGCGTTTGTACGATATTTGGCGACACAAAAATGAGCGATTTCCCAGCTCAAGAGAATTCGGCGCGAGGGAAACGATGCCCCGTAACGCACATGAGAGCAATCCCGGCCAATTTCTCCCGTTTGATGGGGTCTATGTGTAAAAATTTTGACTTTTTTGAGTGCACGTGCAAATCTGCTGGAAAAGCCTGTGGAAGTTTCACGGCGTTCGTACGATATTTGGCGACGCAAAAATGAGCGATTTCCCAGCTCGATGGAATTCGGCGTGACAGAAACAATGCCCCGTAACGCACATGAGAGCAATCCCGGCCAATTTCTCCCGTTTGATGGACTCTATGTGTAAAAATTTTGTCTTTTTAGAGTGCACGTGCAAATCTGCTGAAAAAGCCTGTGAAAGTTTCACGGCGTTCGTACGATATTTGGCGACGCAAAAATGAACAATTTCCTAGCTCGATGGAATTCGGCGCGACAGAAACGATGCCCCGTAACGCACATGAGAGCAATCCCGGCCAATTTCTCCCGTTTGATGGGGTCTATGTGTAAAAATTTTGACTTTTTTGAGTGCACGTGCAAATCTGCTGGAAAAGCCTGTGGAAGTTTCACGGCGTTCGTACGATATTTGGCGATGCAAAAATGAGCGATTTCCCAGCTCGATGGAATTCGGCGCGACAGAAACGATGCCCCGTAACGCACATGAGAGCAATCCCGGCCAATTTCTCCCGTTTGATGGGGTCTATGTGTAAAAATTTTGACTTTTTTGAGTGCACGTGCAAATCTGCTGAAAAAGCCTGTGGAAGTTTCAAGGCGTTCGTACGATATTTGGCGACGCAAAAATGAGCGATTTCCCAGCTCGATGGAATTCGGCGCGACAGAAACGATGCCCCGTAACTCACATGAGAGCAATCCCGTCCAATTTCTCCCGTTTGATGGGGTCTATGTGTAAAAATTTTGACTTTTTTGAGTGCACGTGCAAATCTGCTGAAAAAGCCTGTGGAAGTTTCACGACGTTCGTACGATATTTGGCGACGCAAAAATGAGCGATTTCCCAGCTCGATGGAATTCGGCGCGAGAGAAACGATGCCACGTAACACACATGAGAGAAATCCCGGCCAATTTCTCCCGTTTGATGGGGTCTATGTGTAAAAATTTTGACTTTTTTGAGTGCACGTGCAAATCTGCTGGATAAGCCTGTGGAAGTTTCACGGCGTTCGTACGATATTTGGCGACACAAAAATGAGCGATTTGACAGCTCGATGGAATTCGGCGCGACAGAAACGATGCCCCGTAACGCACATGAGAGCAATCCCGGCCAATTTCTCCCATTTGATGGGGTCTATGTGTAAAAATTTTGACTTTTTTGAGTTCACGTGCAAATCTGCTGGAAAAGCCTGTGGAAGTTTCAAGGCGTTCGTACGATATTTGGCGACACAAAAATGAGCGATTTCCCAGCACGATGGAATTCGGCGCAACAGAAACGATGCCCCGTAACGCACATGAGAGCAATCCCTGCAAATTACTCCCGTTTGATGGGGTCTATGTGTAAAAATTTTGACTTTTTTGAGTGCACGTGCAAATCTGCTGAAAAAGCCTGTGGAAGTCTCACGGCGTTCGTACGATATTTGGCGACGCAAAAATGAGCGATTTCCCAGCTCGATGGAATTCGGCGTGACAGAAACGATGCCCCGTAATGCACATGAGAGCAATCCCGGCCAATTTCTCCCGTTTGATGGGGTCTATGTGTAAAAATTTTGACTTTTTTGAGTGCACGTGCAAATCTGCTGAAAAAGCCTGTGGAAGTTTCACAGCGTTCGTACGATATTTGGCGACGCAAAAATGAGCGATTTCCCAGCTCGATGGAATTCGGCGCGACAGAAACGATGCCCCGTAACCCACATGAGAGCAATCCCGGCCAATTTCTCCCGTTTGATGGGGTCTATGTGTAAAAATTTTGACTTTTTTGAGTGCACGTGCAAATCTGCTGAAAAAGCCTGTGGAAGTTTCACGTCGTTCGTACGATATTTGGCGACGCAAAAATGAGCGATTTCCCAGCTCGATGGAATTCGGCGCGAGAGAAACGATGCCCCGTAACGCACATGAGAGCAATCCCGGCCAATTTCTCCCGTTTGATGGGGTCTATGTGTAAAATTTTTGACTTTTTTGAGGGCACGTGCAAATCTGCTGGAAAAGCCTGTGGAAGTTTCACGGCGTTCGTACGATATTTGGCGACGCAAAAATGAGCGATTTCCCAGCTCGATGGAATTCGGCGCGAGAGAAACGATGCCCCGTAACACACATGAGAGCAATCCCGGCCAATTTCTCCCGTTTGATGGGGTCTATGTGTAAAAATTTTGACTTTTTTGAGTGCACGTGCAAATCTGCTGGAAAAGCCTGTGGAAGTTTCACGGCGTTCGTAGGATATTTGGCGATGCAAAATTAGCGATTTCCCAGCTCGATGGAATTCGGCGCGACAGAAACGATGCCCCGTAACGCACATGAGAGCAATCCCGGCCAATTTCTCCCGTTTGATGGGGTCTATGTGTAAAAATTTTGACTTTTTTGAGTGCACGTGCAAATCTGCTGGAAAAGCCTGTGGAAGTTTCACGGCGTTCGTACGATATTTGGCGACGCAAAATGAGCGATTTCCCAGCTCGATGGAATTCGGCGCGACAGAAACGATGCCCCTTAACGCACATGAGAGCAATTCCGGCCAATTTCTCCCGTCTGATGGGGTCTATGTGTAAAAATTTTGACTTTTTTGAGTGCACGTGCAAATCTGCTGAAAAAGCCTGTGGAAGTTTCACGGCGTTCGTACGATATTTGGCGACACAAAAATGAGCGATTTCCCAGCTCGAGAAAATTCGGCGCGAGAGAAACGATGCCCGGTAACGCACATGAGAGCAATCCCGTCCAATTTCTCCCGTTTGATGGGGTCTATGTGTAAAAATTTTGACTTTTTTGAGTGCACGTGCAAATCTGCTGGAAAAGCCTGTGGAAGTTTCACGGCGTTTGTACGATATTTGGCGACGCAAAAATGAGCGATTTCCCAGCTCAAGAGAATTCGGCGCGAGAGAAACGATGCCCCGTAACGCACATGAGAGCAATCCCGGCCAATTTCTCCCGTTTGATGGGGTCTATGTGTAAAAATTTTGACTTTTTTGAGTGCACGTGCAAATCTGCTGGAAAAGCCTGTGGAAGTTTCACGGCGTTCGTACGATATTTGGCGACGCAAAATGAGCGATTTCCCAGCTCGATGGAATTCGGCGCGAGAGAAACGATGCCCCGTAACACACATGAGAGCAATCCCGGCCAATTTCTCCCGTTTGATGGGGTCTATGTGTAAAAAATTTGACTTTTTTGAGTGCACGTGCAAATCTGCTGGAAAAGCCTGTGGAAGTTTCACGGCGTTCGTAGGATATTTGGCGATGCAAAAATGAGCGATTTCCCAGCTCGATGGAATTCGGCGCGAGAGAAACGATGCCCCGTAACACACATGAGAGCAATCCCGGCCAATTTCTCCCGTTTGATGGGGTCTATGTGTAAAAATTTAGACTTTTTTGAGTGCACGTGCAAATCTGCTGGAAAAGCCTGTGGAAGTTTCACGGCGTTCGTAGGATATTTGGCGATGCAAAAATGAGCGATTTCCCAGCTCGATGGAATTCGGCGCGACAGAAACGATGCCCCGTAACGCACATGAGAGCAATCCCGGCAAATTTCTCCCGTTTGATGTGGTCTATGTGTAAAAATTTTGACTTTTTTGAGTGCACGTGCAAATCTGCTGAAAAAGCATGTGGAAGTTTCACGGCGTTCGTACGATATTTGGCGACGCAAAAATGAGCGATTTCCCAGCTCGATGGAATTCGGCGCGACAGAAACGATGCCCTGTAACCCACATGAGAGCAATCCCGGCCAATTTCTCCCGTTTAATGGGGTCTATGTGTAAAAATTTTGACTTTTTTGAGTGCACGTGCAAATCTGCTGGAAAAGCCTGTGGAAGTTTCACGGCGTTCGTAGGATATTTGGCGATGCAAAAATGAGCGATTTTCCAGCTCGATGGAATTCGGCGCGACAGAAACGATGCCCCGTAACGCACATGAGAGCAATCCCGGCCAATTTCTCCCGTTTGATGGGGTCTATGTGTAAAAATTTTGACTTTTTTGAGTGCACGTGCAAATCTGCTGAAAAAGCATGTGGAAGTTTCACGGCGTTCGTACGATATTTGGCGACGCAAAAATGAGCGATTTCCCAGCTCGATGGAATTCGGCGCGACAGAAACGATGCCCTGTAACCCACATGAGAGCAATCCCGGCCAATTTCTCCCGTTTAATGGGGTCTATGTGTAAAAATTTTGACTTTTTTGAGTGCACGTGCAAATCTGCTGGAAAAGCCTGTGGAAGTTTCACGGCGTTCGTAGGATATTTGGCGATGCAAAAATGAGCGATTTTCCAGCTCGATGGAATTCGGCGCGACAGAAACGATGCCCCGTAACGCACATGAGAGCAATCCCGGCCAATTTCTCCCGTTTGATGGGGTCTATGTGTAAAAATTTTGACTTTTTTGAGTGCACGTGCAAATCTGCTGAAAAAGCATGTGGAAGTTTCACGGCGTTCGTACGATATTTGGCGACGCAAAAATGAGCGATTTCCCAGCTCGATGGAATTCGGCGCGACAGAAACGATGCCCTGTAACCCACATGAGAGCAATCCCGGCCAATTTCTCCCGTTTAATGGGGTCTATGTGTAAAAATTTTGACTTTTTTGAGTGCACGTGCAAATCTGCTGGAAAAGCCTGTGGAAGTTTCACGGCGTTCGTAGGATATTTGGCGATGCAAAAATGAGCGATTTTCCAGCTCGATGGAATTCGGCGCGACAGAAACGATGCCCCGTAACGCACATGAGAGCAATCCCGGCCAATTTCTCCCGTTTGATGGGGTCTATGTGTAAAAATTTTGACTTTTTTGAGTGCACGTGCAAATCTGCTGAAAAAGCCTGTGGAAGTTTCACGGCGTTCGTACGATATTTGGCGACGCAAAAATGAGCGATTTCCCAGCTCGATGGAATTCGGCGCGAGAGAAACGATGCCCCGTAACACACATGAGAGCAATCCCGGCCAATTTCTCCCGTTTGATGGGGTCTATGTGTATAAATTTTGACTTTTTTGAGTGCACGTGCAAATCTGCTGGAAAAGCCTGTGGAAGTTTCACGGCGTTCGTACGATATTTGGCGACACAAAAATGAGCGAATTCCCAGCTCGATGGAATTCGGCGCAACAGAAACGATGCCCCGTAACGCACATGAGAGCAATCCCGGCCAATTTCTCCCGTTTGATGGGGTCTATGTGTAAAAATTTTGACTTTTTTGAGTGCACGTGCAAATCTGCTGAAAAAGCTTGTGGAAGTTTCACGGCGTTTGTACGATATTTGGCGATACAAAAATTAGCGATTTCCCAGCTCAAGAGAATTCGGCGCGAGGGAAACGATGCCCCGTAACGCACATGAGAGCAATCCCGGCCAATTTCTCCCGTTTGATGGGGTCTATGTGTAAAAATTTTGACTTTTTTGAGTGCACGTGCAAATCTGCTGGAAAAGCCTGTGGAAGTTTCACGGCGTTCGTACGATATTTGGCGACACAAAAATGAGCGAATTCCCAGCTCGATGGAATTCGGCGCGACAGAAACGATGCCCCGTAACGCACATGAGAGCAATCCCGGCCAATTTCTCCCGTTTGATGGGGTCTATGTGTAAAAATTTTGACTTTTTTGAGTGCACGTGCAAATCTGCTGAAAAAGCCTGTGGAAGTTTCACGGCGTTTGTACGATATTTGGCGACACAAAAATGAGCGATTTCCCAGCTCAAGAGAATTCGGCGCGAGGGAAACGATGCCCCGTAACGCACATGAGAGCAATCCCGGCCAATTTCTCCCGTTTGATGGGGTCTATGTGTAAAAATTTTGACTTTTTTGAGTGCACGTGCAAATCTGCTGGAAAAGCCTGTGGAAGTTTCACGGCGTTCGTACGATATTTGGCGACGCAAAAATGAGCGATTTCCCAGCTCGATGGAATTCGGCGTGACAGAAACAATGCCCCGTAACGCACATGAGAGCAATCCCGGCCAATTTCTCCCGTTTGATGGACTCTATGTGTAAAAATTTTGTCTTTTTAGAGTGCACGTGCAAATCTGCTGAAAAAGCCTGTGAAAGTTTCACGGCGTTCGTACGATATTTGGCGACGCAAAAATGAACAATTTCCTAGCTCGATGGAATTCGGCGCGACAGAAACGATGCCCCGTAACGCACATGAGAGCAATCCCGGCCAATTTCTCCCGTTTGATGGGGTCTATGTGTAAAAATTTTGACTTTTTTGAGTGCACGTGCAAATCTGCTGGAAAAGCCTGTGGAAGTTTCACGGCGTTCGTACGATATTTGGCGATGCAAAAATGAGCGATTTCCCAGCTCGATGGAATTCGGCGCGACAGAAACGATGCCCCGTAACGCACATGAGAGCAATCCCGGCCAATTTCTCCCGTTTGATGGGGTCTATGTGTAAAAATTTTGACTTTTTTGAGTGCACGTGCAAATCTGCTGAAAAAGCCTGTGGAAGTTTCAAGGCGTTCGTACGATATTTGGCGACGCAAAAATGAGCGATTTCCCAGCTCGATGGAATTCGGCGCGACAGAAACGATGCCCCGTAACTCACATGAGAGCAATCCCGTCCAATTTCTCCCGTTTGATGGGGTCTATGTGTAAAAATTTTGACTTTTTTGAGTGCACGTGCAAATCTGCTGAAAAAGCCTGTGGAAGTTTCACGACGTTCGTACGATATTTGGCGACGCAAAAATGAGCGATTTCCCAGCTCGATGGAATTCGGCGCGAGAGAAACGATGCCACGTAACACACATGAGAGAAATCCCGGCCAATTTCTCCCGTTTGATGGGGTCTATGTGTAAAAATTTTGACTTTTTTGAGTGCACGTGCAAATCTGCTGGATAAGCCTGTGGAAGTTTCACGGCGTTCGTACGATATTTGGCGACACAAAAATGAGCGATTTGACAGCTCGATGGAATTCGGCGCGACAGAAACGATGCCCCGTAACGCACATGAGAGCAATCCCGGCCAATTTCTCCCATTTGATGGGGTCTATGTGTAAAAATTTTGACTTTTTTGAGTTCACGTGCAAATCTGCTGGAAAAGCCTGTGGAAGTTTCAAGGCGTTCGTACGATATTTGGCGACACAAAAATGAGCGATTTCCCAGCACGATGGAATTCGGCGCAACAGAGACGATGCCCCGTAACGCACATGAGAGCAATCCCTGCAAATTACTCCCGTTTGATGGGGTCTATGTGTAAAAATTTTGACTTTTTTGAGTGCACGTGCAAATCTGCTGAAAAAGCCTGTGGAAGTCTCACGGCGTTCGTACGATATTTGGCGACGCAAAAATGAGCGATTTCCCAGCTCGATGGAATTCGGCGCGACAGAAACGATTCCCCGTAATGCACATGAGAGCAATCCCGGCCAATTTCTCCCGTTTGATGGGGTCTATGTGTAAAAATTTTGACTTTTTTGAGTGCACGTGCAAATCTGCTGGAAAAGCCTGTGGAAGTTTCACGGCGTTCGTACGATATTAGGCGACACAAAAATGAGCGATTTCCCAGTTCGAGAGAATTCGGCGCGAGAGAAACGATGCCCCGTAACGCACATGAGAGCAATCCCGGCCAATTTCTCCCGTTTGATGGGGTCTATGTGTAAAAATTTTGACTTTTTTGAGTGCACGTGCAAATCTGCTGGAAAAGCCTGTGGAAGTTTCACGGCGTTCGTACGATATTTGGCGACGCAAAAATGAGCGATTTCCCAGCTCGATGGAATTCGGCGCGAGAGAAACGATGCCCCGTAACACACATGAGAGCAATCCCGGCCAATTTCTCCCGTTTGATGGGGTCTATGTGTAAAAATTTTGACTTTTTTGAGTGCACGTGCAAATCTGCTGGATAAGCCTGTGGAAGTTTCACGGCGTTCGTACGATATTTGGCGACACAAAAATTAGCGATTTCCCAACTCGATGGAATTCAGCGCGACAGAAACGATGCCCTGTAACGCACATGAGAGCAATCCTGGCCAATTTCTCCCGTTTGATTGGGTCTATGTGTAAAAATTTTGACTTTTTGAGTTCACGTGCAAATCTGCTGGAAAAGCCTGTGGAAGTTTCAAGGCGTTCGTACTATATTTGGCGACACAAAAATGAGCGATTTCCCAGCTCGATGGAATTCGGCGCGACAGAAACGATGCCCCGTAACGCACATGAGAGCAATCCCGGCCAATTTCTCCCGTTTGATGGGGTCTATGTGTAAAAATTTTGACTTTTTTGAGTGCACGTGCAAATTTGCAGAAAAAGCCTGTGGAAGTCTCACGGCGTTCGTACGATATTTGGCGACGCAAAAATGAGCGATTTCCCAGCTCGATGGAATTCGGCGCGAGAGAAACGATGCCCGTAATGCACATGAGAGCAATCCCGGCCAATTTCTCACGTTTGATGGGGTCTATGTGTAAAAATTTTGACTTTTATGAGTGCACGTGCAAATCTGCTGGAAAAGCCTGTGGAAGATTCACGGCGTTCGTACGATATTTGGCGACACAAAAATGAGCGATTTCCCAGCTCGAGAGAATTCAGCGCGACAGAAACGATGCCCGGTAACGCACATGAGAGCAATCCCGGCCAATTTCTCCCGTTTGATGGGGTCTATGTGTAAAAATTTTGACTTTTTTGAGTGCACGTGCAAATCTGCTGGAAAAGCCTGTGGAAGTTTCACGGCGTTCGTACGATATTTGGCGACGCAAAAATGAGCGATTTCCCAGCTCGATGGAATTCGGCGCGAGAGAAACGATGCCCCGTAACGCACATGAGAGCAATCCCGGCCAATTTCTCCCATTTGATGGGGTCTATGTGTAAAAATTTTGACTTTTTTGAGTGCACGTGCAAATCTGCTGGAAAAGCCTGTGGAAGTTTCACGGCGTTCGTACGATATTTGGCGACGCAAAAATGAGCGATTTCCCAGCTGGATGGAATTCGGCGTGACAGAAACAATGCCCCGTAACGCACATGAGAGCAATCCCGGCCAATTTCTCCCGTTTGATGGGGTCTATGTGTAAAAATTTTGTCTTTTTAGAGTGCACGTTCAAATCTGCTGAAAAAGCCTGTGGAAGTTTCACAGCGTTCGTACGATATTTGGCGACGCAAAAATGAGCGATTTCCCAGCTCGATGGAATTCGGCGCGACAGAAACGATGCCCCGTAACGCACATGAGAGCAATCCCGGCCAATTTCTCCCGTTTGATGTGGTCTATGTGTAAAAATTTTGACTTTTTTGAGTGCACGTGCAAATTTGCAGAAAAAGCCTGTGGAAGTCTCACGGCGTTCGTACGATATTTGGCGACGCAAAAATGAGCGATTTCCCAGCTCGATGGAATTCGGCGCGAGAGAAACGATGCCCGTAATGCACATGAGAGCAATCCCGGCCAATTTCTCACGTTTGATGGGGTCTATGTGTAAAAATTTTGACTTTTATGAGTGCACGTGCAAATCTGCTGGAAAAGCCTGTGGAAGATTCACGGCGTTCGTACGATATTTGGCGACACAAAAATGAGCGATTTCCCAGCTCGAGAGAATTCAGCGCGACAGAAACGATGCCCGGTAACGCACATGAGAGCAATCCCGGCCAATTTCTCCCGTTTGATGGGGTCTATGTGTAAAAATTTTGACTTTTTTGAGTGCACGTGCAAATCTGCTGGAAAAGCCTGTGGAAGTTTCACGGCGTTCGTACGATATTTGGCGACGCAAAAATGAGCGATTTCCCAGCTCGATGGAATTCGGCGCGAGAGAAACGATGCCCCGTAACGCACATGAGAGCAATCCCGGCCAATTTCTCCCATTTGATGGGGTCTATGTGTAAAAATTTTGACTTTTTTGAGTGCACGTGCAAATCTGCTGGAAAAGCCTGTGGAAGTTACACGGCGTTCGTACGATATTTGGCGACGCAAAAATGAGCGATTTCCCAGCTGGATGGAATTCGGCGTGACAGAAACAATGCCCCGTAACGCACATGAGAGCAATCCCGGCCAATTTCTCCCGTTTGATGGGGTCTATGTGTAAAAATTTTGTCTTTTTAGAGTGCACGTTCAAATCTGCTGAAAAAGCCTGTGGAAGTTTCACAGCGTTCGTACGATATTTGGCGACGCAAAAATGAGCGATTTCCCAGCTCGATGGAATTCGGCGCGACAGAAACGATGCCCCGTAACGCACATGAGAGCAATCCCGGCCAATTTCTCCCGTTTGATGGGGTCTATGTGTAAAAATTTTGACTTTTTTGAGTGCACGTGCAAATCTGCTGAAAAAGCCTGTGGAAGTTTCACGACGTTCGTACGATATTTGACGACGCAAAAATGAGCGATTTCCCAGCTCGATGGAATTCGGCGCGACAGAAACGATGCCCCGTAACGCTCATGAGAGCAATCCCGGCCAATTTCTCCCGTTTGATGGGGTCTATGTGTAAAAATTTTGACTTTTTTGAGTGCACGTGCAAATCTGCTGAAAAAGCCTGTGGAAGTTTCACGGCGTTCGTACGATATTTGGCGACGCAAAAATGAGCGATTTCCCAGCTCGATGGAATTCGGCGCGAGAGAAACGATGCCCCGTAACACACATGAGAGCAATCCCGGCCAATTTCTCCCGTTTGATGGGGTCGATGTGTAAAAATTTTGACTTTTTTGAGTGCACGTGCAAATCTGCTGGATAAGCCTGTGGAAGTTTCACGGCGTTCGTACGATATTTGGCGACACAAAAATGAGCGATTTCCCAGCTCGATGGAATTCAGCGCGACAGAAACGATGCCCCGTAACGCACATGAGAGCAATCCCGGCCAATTTCTCCCGTTTGATGGGGTCTATGTGTAAAAATTTTGTCTTTTTAGAGTGCACGTTCAAATCTGCTGAAAAAGCCTGTGGAAGTTTCACGGCGTTCGTACGATATTTGGCGACGCAAAAATGAGCGATTTCCCAGCTCGATGGAATTCGGCGCGACAGAAACGATGCCCCGTAACGCACATGAGAGCAATCCCGGCCAATTTCTCCCGTTTGATGGGGTCTATGTGTAAAAATTTTGACTTTTTTGAGTGCACGTGCAAATCTGCTGAAAAAGCCTGTGGAAGTTTCACGACCTTCGTACGATATTTGGCGACGCAAAAATGAGCGATTTCCCAGCTCGATGGAATTCGGCGCGACAGAAACGATGCCCCGTAACGCACATGAGAGCAATCCCGGCCAATTTCTCCCGTTTGATGGGGTCTATGTGTAAAAATTTTGACTTTTTTGAGTGCACGTGCAAATCTGCTGAAAAAGCCTGTGGAAGTTTCACGGCGTTCGTACGATATTTGGCGACGCAAAAATGAGCGATTTCCCAGCTCGATAGAATTCGGCGCGAGAGAAACGATGCCCCGTAACACACATGAGAGCAATCCCGGCCAATTTCTCCCGTTTGATGGGGTCTATGTGTAAAAATTTTGACTTTTTTGAGTGCACGTGCAAATCTGCTGGATAAGCCTGTGGAAGTTTCACGGCGTTCGTACGATATTTGGCGACACAAAAATTAGCGATTTCCCAGCTCGATGGAATTCAGCGCGACAGAAACGATGCCCCGTAACGCACATGAGAGCAATCCCGGCCAATTTCTCCCGTTTGATTGGGTCTATGTGTAAAAATTTTGACTTTTTGAGTTCACGTGCAAATCTGCTGGAAAAGCCTGTGGAAGTTTCAAGGCGTTCGTACGATATTTGGCGACACAAAAATGAGCGATTTCCCAGCTCGATGGAATTCGGCGCGACAGAAACGATGCCCCGTAACGCACATGAGAGCAATCCCGGCCAATTTCTCCCGTTTGATGGGGTCTATGTGTAAAAATTTTGACTTTTTTGAGTGCACGTGCAAATCTGCTGAAAAAGCCTGTGGAAGTCTCACGGCGTTCGTACGATATTTGGCGACGCAAAAATGAGCGATTTCCCAGCTCGATGGAATTCGGCGCGACAAAAACGATGCCCCGTAACGCACATGAGAGCAATCCCGGCCAATTTCTCCCGTTTGATGGGGTCTATGTGTAAAAATTTTGACTTTTTTGAGTGCATGTGCAAATCTGCTGGAAAAGCCTGTGGAAGTTTCACGGCGTTCGTACGATATTTGGCGACGCAAAAATTAGCGATTTCCCAGCTCGAGAGAATTCGGCGCGAGAGAAACGATACCCCGTAACGCACATGAGAGCAATCACGGCCAATTTCTCCCGTTTGATGGGGTCTATGTGTAAAAATTTTGACTTTTATGAGTGCACGTGCAAATCTGCTGGAAAAGCCTGTGGAAGATTCACGGCGTTCGTACGATATTTGGCGACACAAAAATGAGCGATTTCCCAGCTCGAGAGAATTCAGCGCGACAGAAACGATGCCCCGTAACGCACATGAGAGCAATCCCGGCCAATTTCTCCCGTTTGATGGGGTCTATGTGTAAAAATTTTTACTTTTTTGAGTGCACGTGCAAATCTGCTGAAAAAGCCTGTGGAAGTTTCACGGCGTTCGTACGATATTTGGCGACGCAAAAATGAGCGATTTCCCAGCTAGAGAGAATTCGGCGCGAGAGAAACGATGCCCCGTAACGCACATGAGAGCAATCCCGTCCAATTTCTCCCGTTTGATGGGGTCAATGTGTAAAAATTTTGACTTTTTCGAGTGCACGTGCAAATCTGCTGGAAAAGCCTGTGGAAGTTTCACGGCGTTCGTACGATATTTGTCGACGCAAAAATGAGCGATTTCCCAGCTCGATGGAATTCGGCGCGAGAGAAACGATGCCCCTTAACGCACATGAGAGCAATCCCGGCCAATTTCTCCCATTTGATGGGGTCTATGTGTAAAAATTTTGACTTTTTTGAGTGCACTTACAAATCTGCTGGAAAAGCCTGTGGAAGTTTCACGGCGTTCGTACGATATTTGGCGACGCAAAAATGAGCGATTTCCCAGCTGGATGGAATTCGGCGTGACAGAAACAATGCCCCGTAACGCACATGAGAGCAATCCCGGCCAATTTCTCCCGTTTGATGGGGTCTATGTGTAAAAATTTTGTCTTTTTAGAGTGCACGTGCAAATCTGCTGAAAAAGCCTGTGGAAGTTTCACGGCGTTCGTACGATATTTGGCGACGCAAAAATGAGCAATTTCCTAGCTCGATGGAATTCGGCGCGACAGAAACGATGCCCCGTAACGCACATGAGATCAATCCCGTCCAATTTCTCCCGTTTGATGGGGTCTATGTGTAAAAATTTTGACTTTTTTGAGTGCACGTGCAAATCTGCTGGAAAAGCCTGTGGAAGTTTCACGGCGTTCGTACGATATTTGGCGATGCAAAAATGAGCGATTTCCCAGCTCGATGGAATTCGGCGCGACAAAAACGATGCCCCGTAACGCACATGAGAGCAATCCCGGCCAATTTCTCCCGTTTGATGGGGTCGATGTGTAAAAATTTTGACTTTTTTGAGTGCACGTGCAAATCTGCTGAAAAAGCCTGTGGAAGTTTCACGGCGTTCGTACGATATTTGGCGACGCAAAAATGAGCGATTTCCCAGCTCGATGGAATTCGGCGCGACAGAAACGATGCCCCATAACGCACATGAGAGCAATCCCGGCCAATTTCTCCCGTTTGATGGGGTCTATGTGTAAAAATTTTGACTTTTTTGAGTGCACGTGCAAATCTGCTGGATAAGCCTGTGGAAGTTTCACGGCGTTCGTACGATATTTGGCGACCAAAAATTAGCGATTTCCCAGCTCGATGGAATTCGGCGCGACAGAAACAATGCCCCGTAACGCACATGAGAGCAATCCCGGCCAATTTCTCCCGTTTGATTGGGTCTATGTGTAAAAATTTTGACTTTTTGAGTTCACGTGCAAATCTGCTGGAAAAGCCTGTGGAAGTTTCAAGGCGTTCGTACGATATTTGGCGACACAAAAATGAGCGATTTCCCAGCTCAATGGAATTCGGCGCGACAGAAACGATGCCCCGTAACGCACATGAGAGCAATCCCGGCCAATTTCTCCCGTTTGATGGGGTCTATGTGTAAAAATTTTGACTTTTTTGAGTGCACGTGCA
Organism: Lampetra planeri; assembly: GCF_965212315.1. Classification (NCBI taxonomy): domain Eukaryota; kingdom Metazoa; phylum Chordata; class Hyperoartia; order Petromyzontiformes; family Petromyzontidae; genus Lampetra; species Lampetra planeri. The sequence goes on along the minus strand of NC_136108.1, from coordinate 23,625,888 downwards.
AATCTGCTGAAAAAGCCTGTGGAAGTCTCACGGCGTTCGTACGATATTTGGCGACGCAAAAATGAGCGATTTCCCTGCTCGATGGAATTCGGCGCGAGAGAAACGATGCCCCGTAACGCACATGAGAGCAATCCCGGCCAATTTCTCCCGTATGATGGGGTCTATGTGTAAAAATTTAGACTTTTATGAGTGCACGTGCAAATCTGCTGGAAAAGCCTGTGGAAGTTTCACGGCGTTCGTACGATATTTGGCGACGCAAAAATGAGCGATTTCCCAGCTCGAGAGAATTCGGCGCGAGAGAAACGATGCCCCGTAACGCACATGAGAGCAATCCCGGCCAATTTCTCCCGTTTGATGGGGTCAATGTGTAAAAATTTTGACTTTTATGAGTGCACGTGCAAATCTGCTGGAAAAGCCTGTGGAAGATTCACAGCGTTGGTACGATATTTGGCGACGCAAAAATGAGCGATTTCCCAGCTGGATGGAATTCGGCGTGACAGAAACAATGCCCCGTAACGCACATGAGAGCAATCCCGGCCAATTTCTCCCGTTTGATGGGGTCTATGTGTAAAAATTTTGTCTTTTTAGAGTGCACGTGCAAATCTGCTGAAAAAGCCTGTGGAAGTTTCACGGCGTTCGTACGATATTTGGCGACGCAAAAATGAGCAATTTCCTAGCTCGATGGAATTCGGCGCGACAGAAACGATGCCCCGTAACGCACATGAGATCAATCCCGTCCAATTTCTCCCGTTTGATGGGGTCTATGTGTAAAAATTTTGACTTTTTTGAGTGCACGTGCAAATCTGCTGGAAAAGCCTGTGGAAGTTTCACGGCGTTCGTACGATATTTGGCGATGCAAAAATGAGCGATTTCCCAGCTCGATGGAATTCGGCGCGACAAAAACGATGCCCCGTAACGCACATGAGAGCAATCCCGGCCAATTTCTCCCGTTTGATGGGGTCGATGTGTAAAAATTTTGACTTTTTTGAGTGCACGTGCAAATCTGCTGAAAAAGCCTGTGGAAGTTTCACGGCGTTCGTACGATATTTGGCGACGCAAAAATGAGCGATTTCCCAGCTCGATGGAATTCGGCGCGACAGAAACGATGCCCCGTAACGCACATGAGAGCAATCCCGGCCAATTTCTCCCGTTTGATGGGGTCTATGTGTAAAAATTTTGACTTTTTTGAGTGCACGTGCAAATCTGCTGGATAAGCCTGTGGAAGTTTCACGGCGTTCGTACGATATTTGGCGACCAAAAATTAGCGATTTCCCAGCTCGATGGAATTCGGCGCGACAGAAACGATGCCCCGTAACGCACATGAGAGCAATCCCGGCCAATTTCTCCCGTTTGATTGGGTCTATGTGTAAAAATTTTGACTTTTTGAGTTCACGTGCAAATCTGCTGGAAAAGCCTGTGGAAGTTTCAAGGCGTTCGTACGATATTTGGCGACACAAAAATGAGCGATTTCCCAGCTCAATGGAATTCGGCGCGACAGAAACGATGCCCCGTAACGCACATGAGAGCAATCCCGGCCAATTTCTCCCGTTTGATGGGGTCTATGTGTAAAAATTTTGACTTTTTTGAGTGCACGTGCAAATCTGCTGAAAAAGCCTGTGGAAGTCTCACGGCGTTCGTACGATATTTGGCGACGCAAAAATGAGCGATTTCCCAGCTCGATGGAATTCGGCGCGAGAGAAACGATGCCCCGTAACGCACATGAGAGCAATCCCGGCCAATTTCTCCCGTTTGATGGGGTCTATGTGTAAAAATTTTGACTTTTTTGAGTGCACGTGCAAATCTGCTGGATAAGCCTGTGGAAGTTTCACGGCGTTCGTACGATATTTGGCGACCAAAAATTAGCGATTTCCCAGCTCGATGGAATTCGGCGCGACAGAAACGATGCCCCGTAACGCACATGAGAGCAATCCCGGCCAATTTCTCCCGTTTGATGGGGTCTATGTGTAAAAATTTTGACTTTTTTGAGTGCACGTGCAAATCTGCTGAAAAAGCCTGTGGAAGTCTCACGGCGTTCGTACGATATTTGGCGACGCAAAAATGAGCGATTTCCCAGCTCGATGGAATTCGGCGCGAGAGAAACGATGCCCCGTAACGCACATGAGAGCAATCCCGGCCAATTTCTCCCGTTTGATGGGGTCAATGTGTAAAAATTTTGACTTTTATGAGTGCACGTGCAAATATGCTGGAAAAGCCTGTGGAAGATTCACAGCGTTGGTACGATATTTGGCGACACAAAAATGAGCGATTTCCCAGCTCGAGAGAAATCAGCACGACAGAAACGATGCCCCGTAACACACATGAGAGCAATCCCGGCCAATTTCTCCCGTTTGATGGGGTCTATGTGTAAAAATTTTGACTTTTTTGAGTGCACGTGCAAATCTGCTGAAAAAGCCTGTGGAAGTTTCACGGCGTTCGTACGATATTTGGCGACACAAAAATGAGCGATTTCCCAGCTCGAGAGAATTCGGCGCGAGAGAAACGATGCCCCGTAACGCACATGACAGCAATCCCGGCCAATTTCTCCCGTTTGATGGGGTCTATGTGTAAAAATTTTGACTTTTTTGAGTGCAGTGCAAATCTGCTGGAAAAGCCTGTGGAAGTTTCACGGCGTTCGTACGATATTTGGCGACGCAAAAATGAGCGATTTCCCAGCTCGATGGAATTCGGCGCGACAGAAACGATGCCCCGTAACGCACATGAGAGCAATCCCGGCCAATTTCTCCCGTTTGATGGGGTCGATGTGTAAAAATTTTGACTTTTTTGAGTGCACGTGCAAATCTGCTGAAAAAGCCTGTGGAAGTTTCACGGCGTTCGTACGATATTTGGCGACGCAAAAATGAGCGATTTCCCAGCTCGATGGAATTCGGCGCGACAGAAACGATGCCCCGTAACGCACATGAGAGCAATCCCGGCCAATTTCTCCCGTTTGATGGGGTCTATGTGTAAAAATTTTGACTTTTTTGAGTGCACGTGCAAATCTGCTGGATTAGCCCGTGGAAGTTTCACGGCGTTCGTACGATATTTGGCGACACAAAAATTAGTGATTTCCCAGCTCGATGGAATTCGGCGCGACAGAAACGATGCCCCGTAACGCACATGAGAGCAATCCCGGCCAATTTCTCCCGTTTGATTGGGTCTATGTGTAAAAATTTTGACTTTTTGAGTTCACGTGCAAATCTGCTGGAAAAGCCTGTGGAAGTTTCAAGGCGTTCGTACGATATTTGGCGACACAAAAATGAGCGATTTCCCAGCTCGATGGAATTCGGCGCGACAGAAACGATGCCCCGTAACGCACATGAGAGCAATCCCGGCCAATTTCTCCCGTTTGATGGGGTCTATGTGTAAAAATTTAGACTTTTATGAGTGCACGTGCAAATCTGCTGGAAAAGCCTGTGGACGATTCACGGCGTTCGTACGATATTTGGCGACACAAAAATGAGCGATTTCCCAGCTCGAGAGAATTCAGCGCGACAGAAACGATGCCCCGTAACGCACATGAGAGCAATCCCGGCCAATTTCTCCCGTTTGATGGGGTCTATGTGTAAAAATTTTTACTTTTTTGTGTGCACGTGCAAATCTGTTGAAAAAGCCTGTGGAAGTTTCACGGCGTTCGTACGATATTTGGCGACGCAAAAATGAGCGATTTCCCAGCTCGAGAGAATTCGGCGCGAGAGAAACGATGCCCCGTAACGCACATGAGAGCAATCCCGGCCAATTTCTCCCGTTTGATTGGGTCTATGTGTAAAAATTTTGACTTTTTGAGTTCACGTGCAAATCTGCTGGAAAAGCCTGTGGAAGTTTCAAGGCGTTCGTACGATATTTGGCGAAACAAAAATGAGCGATTTCCCAGCTCGATGGAATTCGGCGCGACAGAAACGATGCCCCGCAACGCACATGAGAGCAATCCCGGCCAATTTCTCCCGTTTGATGGGGTCTATGTGTAAAAATTTTGACTTTTTTGAGTGCACGTGCAAATCTGCTGAAAAAGCCTGTGGAAGTCTCACGGCGTTCGTACGATATTTGGCGACGCAAAAATGAGCGATTTCCCAGCTCGATGGAATTCGGCGCGAGAGAAACGATGCCCCGTAACGCACATGAGAGCAATCCCGGCCAATTTCTCCCGTTTGATGGGGTCTATGTGTAAAAATTTAGACTTTTATGAGTGCACGTGCAAATCTGCTGGAAAAGCCTGTGGACGATTCACGGCGTTCGTACGATATTTGGCGACACAAAAATGAGCGATTTCCCAGCTCGAGAGAATTCAGCGCGACAGAAACGATGCCCCGTAACGCACATGAGAGCAATCCCGGCCAATTTCTCCCGTTTGATGGGGTCTATGTGTAAAAATTTTTACTTTTTTGAGTGCACGTGCAAATCTGCTGAAAAAGCCTGTGGAAGTTTCACGGCGTTCGTACGATATTTGGCGACGCAAAAATGAGCGATTTCCCAGCTCGTGAGAATTCGGCGCGAGAGAAACGATGCCCCGTAACGCACATGAGAGCAATCCCGGCCAATTTCTCCCGTTTGATTGGGTCTATGTGTAAAAATTTAGACTTTTTGAGTTCACGTGCAAATCTGCTGGAAAAGCCTGTGGAAGTTTCAAGGCGTTCGTACGATATTTGGCGACACAAAAATGAGCGATTTCCCAGCTCGATGGAATTCGGCGCGAGAGAAACGATGCCCCGTAAGCACATGAGAGCAATCCTGGCCAATTTCTGCCGTTTGATGGGGTCTATGTGTAAAAATTTAGACTTTTATGAGTGCACGTGCAAATCTGCTGGAAAAGCCTGTGGACGATTCACGGCGTTCGTACGATATTTGGCGACACAAAAATGAGCGATTTCCCAGCTCGAGAGAATTCAGCGCGACAGAAACGATGCCCCGTAACGCACATGAGAGCAATCCCGGCCAATTTCTCCCGTTTGATGGGGTCTATGTGTAAAAAATTTTACTTTTTTGAGTGCACGTGCAAATCTGCTGAAAAAGCCTGTGGAAGTTTCACGGCGTTCGTACGATATTTGGCGACGCAAAAATGAGCGATTTCCCAGCTCGAGAGAATTCGGCGCGAGAGAAACGATGCCCCGTAACGCACATGAGAGCAATCCCGGCCAATTTCTCCCGTTTGATGGGGTCAATGTGTAAAAATTTTGACTTTTATGAGTGCACGTGCAAATCTGCTGGAAAAGCCTGTGGAAGATTCACAGCGTTCGTACGATATTTGGCGACACAAAAATGAGCGATTTCCCAGCTCGAGAGAAATCGGCGCGACAGAAACGATGCCCCGTAACACACATGAGAGCAATCCCGGCCAATTTCTCCCGTTTGATGGGGTCTATGTGTAAAAATTTTGACTTTTTTGAGTGCACGTGCAAATCTGCTGAAAAAGCCTGTGGAAGTTTCACGGCGTTCGTACGATATTTGGCGACACAAAAATGAGCGATTTCCCAGCTCGAGAGAATTCGGCGCGAGAGAAACGATGCCCCGTAACGCACATGACAGCAATCCCGGCCAATTTCTCCCATTTGATGGGGTCTATGTGTAAAAATTTTGACTTTTTTGAGTGCAGTGCAAATCTGCTGGAAAAGCCTGTGGAAGTTTCACGGCGTTCGTACGATATTTGGCGACGCAAAAATGAGCGATTTCCCAGCTCGATGGAATTCGGCGCGACAGAAACGATGCCCCGTAACGCACATGAGAGCAATCCCGGCCAATTTCTCCCGTTTGATGGGGTCGATGTGTAAAAATTTTGACTTTTTTGAGTGCACGTGCAAATCTGCTGAAAAAGGCTGTGGAAGTTTCACGGCGTTCGTACGATATTTGGCGACGCAAAAATGAGCGATTTCCCAGCTCGATGGAATTCGGCGCGACAGAAACGATGCCCCGTAACGCACATGAGAGCAATCCCGGCCAATTTCTCCCGTTTGATGGGGTCTATGTGTAAAAATTTTGACTTTTTTGAGTGCACGTGCAAATCTGCTGGATAAGCCTGTGGAAGTTTCACGGCGTTCGTACGATATTTGGCGACACAAAAATTAGCGATTTCCCAGCTCGATGGAATTCGGCGCGACAGAAACGATGCCCCGTAACGCACATGAGAGCAATCCCGGCCAATTTCTCCTGTTTGATTGGGTCTATGTGTAAAAATTTAGACTTTTTGAGTTCACGTGCAAATCTGCTGGAAAAGCCTGTGGAAGTTTCAAGGCGTTCGTACGATATTTGGCGACACAAAAATGAGCGATTTCCCAGCTCGATGGAATTCGGCGCGACAGAAACGATGCCCCGTAACGCACATGAGAGCAATCCCGGCCAATTTCTCCCGTTTGATGGGGTCTATGTGTAAAAATTTTGACTTTTTTGAGTGCACGTGCAAATCTGCTGGATAAGCCTGTGGAAGTTTCACGGCGTTCGTACGATATTTGGCGACACAAAAATTAGCGATTTCCCAGCTCGATGGAATTCGGCGCGACAGAAACGATGCCCCGTAACGCACATGAGAGCAATCCCGGCCAATTTCTCCCGTTTGATTGGGTCTATGTGTAAAAATTTTGACTTTTTGAGTTCACGTGCAAATCTGCTGGAAAAGCCTGTGGAAGTTTCACGGCGTTCGTACGATATTTGGCGACACAAAAATGAGCGATTTCCCAGCTCGATGGAATTCGGCGCGACAGAAACGATGCCCCGTAACGCACATGAGAGCAATCCCGGCCAATTTCTCCCGTTTGATGGGGTCTATGTGTAAAAATTTTGACTTTTTTGAGTGCACGTGCAAATCTGCTGAAAAAGCCTGTGGAAGTCTCACGGCGTTCGTACGATATTTGGCGACGCAAAAATGAGCGATTTCCCAGCTCGATGGAATTCGGCGCGAGAGAAACGATGCCCCGTAACGCACATGAGAGCAATCCCGGCCAATTTCTCCCGTTTGATGGGGTCTATGTGTAAAAATTTAGACTTTTATGAGTGCACGTGCAAATCTGCTGGAAAAGCCTGTGGACGATTCACGGCGTTCGTACGATATTTGGCGACACAAAAATGAGCGATTTCCCAGCTCGAGAGAATTCAGCGCGACAGAAACGATGCCCCGTAACGCACATGAGAGCAATCCCGGCCAATTTCTCCCGTTTGATGGGGTCTATGTGTAAAAAATTTTACTTTTTTGAGTGCACGTGCAAATCTGCTGAAAAAGCCTGTGGAAGTTTCACGGCGTTCGTACGATATTTGGCGACGCAAAAATGAGCGATTTCCCAGCTCGAGAGAATTCGGCGCGAGAGAAACGATGCCCCGTAACGCACATGAGAGCAATCCCGGCCAATTTCTCCCGTTTGATGGGGTCAATGTGTAAAAATTTTGACTTTTATGAGTGCACGTGCAAATCTGCTGGAAAAGCCTGTGGAAGATTCACAGCGTTGGTACGATATTTGGCGACACAAAAATGAGCGATTTCCCAGCTCGAGAGAAATCGGCGCGACAGAAACGATGCCCCGTAACACACATGAGAGCAATCCCGGCCAATTTCTCCCGTTTGATGGGGTCTATGTGTAAAAATTTTGACTTTTTTGAGTGCACGTGCAAATCTGCTGAAAAAGCCTGTGGAAGTTTCACGGCGTTCGTACGATATTTGGCGACACAAAAATGAGCGATTTCCCAGCTCGAGAGAATTCGGCGCGAGAGAAACGATGCCCCGTAACGCACATGACAGCAATCCCGGCCAATTTCTCCCGTTTGATGGGGTCTATGTGTAAAAATTTTGACTTTTTTGAGTGCAGTGCAAATCTGCTGGAAAAGCCTGTGGAAGTTTCACGGCGTTCGTACGATATTTGGCGACGCAAAAATGAGCGATTTCCCAGCTCGATGGAATTCGGCGCGACAGAAACGATGCCCGTAACGCACATGAGAGCAATCCCGGCCAATTTCTCCCGTTTGATGGGGTCTATGTGTAAAAATTTTGACTTTTTTGAGTGCACGTGCAAATCTGCTGGAAAAGCCTGTGGAAGTTTCACGGCGTTCGTACAATATTTGGCGATGCAAAAATGAGCGATTTCCCAGCTCGAGAGAATTCGGCGCGAGAGAAACGATGCCCGTAACGCACATGACAGCAATCCCGGCCAATTTCTCCCGTTTGATGGGGTCTATGTGTAAAAATTTTGACTTTTTTGAGTGCAGTGCAAATCTGCTGGAAAAGCCTGTGGAAGTTTTACGGCGTTCGTACGATATTTGGCGACGCAAAAATGAGCGATTTCCATGCTCGATGGAATTCGGCGCGACAGAAACGATGCCCCGTAACGCACATGAGAGCAATCCCGGCCAATTTCTCCCGTTTGATGGGGTCTATGTGTAAAAGTTTTGACTTTTTTGAGTGCACGTGCAAATCTGCTGAAAAAGCCTGTGGAAGTTTCACGGCGTTCGTACGATATTTGGCGACACAAAAATGAGCGATTTCCCAGCTCGAGAGAATTCGGCGCGAGAGAAACGATGCCCCTTAACGCACATGAGAGCAATCCCGGCCAATTTCTCCCGTTTGATGGGGTCTATGTGTAAAAATTTTGACTTTTTTGAGTGCACAAGCAAATCTGCTGGAAAAGCCTGTGGAAGTTTCACGGCGTTCGTACGATATTTGGCGATGCAAAAATGAGCGATTTCCCAGCTCGACGGAATTCGGCGCGACAGAAACGATGCCCCGTAACGCACATGAGAGCAATCCCGTCCAATTTCTCCCGTTTGATGGGGTCTATGTGTAAAAATTTTGACTTTTTTGAGTGCACGTGCAAATCTGCTGAAAAAGCCTGTGGAAGTATCACGGCGTTCGTACGATATTTGGCGACACAAAAATGAGCGATTTTCCAGCTCGAGAGAATTCAGCGCGAGAGAAACGATGCCCCGTAACGCACATGAGAGCAATCCCGGCCAATTTCTCCCGTTTGATGGGGTCTATGTGTAAAAATTTTGACTTTTTTGAGTGCACGTGCAAATCTGCTGAAAAAGCCTGTGGAAATTTCACGGCGTTCGTACAATATTTGGCGACACAAAAATGAGCGATTTCCCAGCTCGAGAGAATTCGGCACGAGAGAAACGATGCCCCGTAACGCACATGAGAGCAATCCCGGCCAATTTCTCCCATTTGATGGGGTCTATGTGTAAAAATTTTGACTTTTTTGAGTGCACGTGCAAATCTGCTGGAAAAGCCTGTGGAAGTTTCACGGCGTTCGTACAATATTTGGCGATGCAAAAATGAGCGATTTCCCAGCTCGATGGAATTCGGCGCGACATAAACGATGCCCCGTAACGCACATGAGAGCAATCCCGGCCAATTTCTCCCGTTTGATGGGGTCTATGTGTAAACATTTTTACTTTTTTGAGTGAAAGTGCAAATCTGCTGAAAAAGCCTGTGGAAGTTTCACGGCGTTTGTACGATATTTGGCGACACAAAAATGAGCGATTTCCCATCTCAAAAGAATTCGGCGCGACAGAAACGATGCCCCGTACCGCACAAGAGAGCAATCCCGGCCAATTTCTCCCGTTTGATGGGGTCTATGTGTAAAAATTTTGACTTTTTTGAGTGCATGTGCAAATCTGCTGAAAAAGCCTGTGGAAGTTTCACGGCGTTTGTACGATATTTGGCGACACAAAAATGAGCGATTTCCCAGCTTGAGAGAATTCGGCGCGAGAGAAACGATGCCCCGTAACGCACATGAGAGCAATCCCGGCCAATTTCTCCCATTTGATGGGGTCTATGTGTAGTGGTGATACGCGCTGGGTGTATATGTCGTGTGCCAGCGCGTATGTACGGGTGTGTGTGTGGTGACGCGCGCTGACGGGGAGGAGCAGGCGTCAGTGCGCGGGTGGGGGTAGTGCTGCTGATTGGCTGTGTGCCGGTGACGCGCCCAGAGGGAGTGATCGGGTAGCAGCGCGGTGTGATTGGTCGGGGAGTGGAAACACGCGCTGAGCGGAACCGGATCGTAGGGATAGCGCGTGGGGATTGGGTAACTGAGGAGCGGTGCCGACGTTGAGGTCCGCATCCGCTCCGTCTCCCGGGAAGAAGAGGTATATAAGGTGATGCACAGAGGAGCAGGGGGCAGAAGTGGAACCATCTAAGAATGAAGACGAAGGTGCAGAGATAGAGCCCGGAGAGGAGAGTAATGGAGAGTAGAGGAGAGTAATGGAGAGTAGAGGAGAGTAATGGAGAATAGAGGAGAGTAAGGTATAAGTGTGTAGCCAGCGAGAGAGAACGGTCTACACGAGCTGAGTAATGTATAGTGTGTAGCCAGAGAGAGAGAACGGTCTACACGAGCCGAGTATGCATACGGTGTAGCCAGAGAGAGAGGAAGGTCTACACGAGCCGAGTATGCATACGGTGTAGCCAGAGAGAGAGATGCAAAGTCTACACGAGGCGAGTGGAGAGTGTAGCAGAGGCGCAGAGTCTACACGAGGCGAGAGAAGAGTGTAGCCGAGGCGCGGAGTCTACACGAGGCACAGAGAGCCAGCAGCACAGAATCCAGAGAGTCAAGAGAAGCGTAGGGTGAAGAAGAAGAGGTCACGAGTTGTACCGTTGTATGGTGACCGCATTGTGAAGAAGAGAGGCCACGCGTTGTATTGTTACAAGTCAAGATTTAATAAAAGAAGTGTGTTCCCGTCAAGGAGTTTCCTGCCGTCATTTTCCAATACTTCATCTGGCGTCAGAAGTGAAACGGGCTTCCAAGTATGGAGACAAGGAAGACCCGTAGGACCCACGGGATTGACCGCGAGGAAGACCTCGACGACTCGGGGCTGCTGGTGGCGGGGGGTGAGGAAGAGGACTTGCCCACGCTACAGGGTCCGTCGACGGCGCCGGCCGAGCGACCGGGGACCGACGCCGGGCTTCGTGAGGCGCACTCCCGACTGGCGGAGCTGCTGCTCGCCGCCGCGTCCATCTTGGCGGAGATCAGCTCGTCGGGAGGAGCGGGGACGGTGGGGGACATTTTACAAGGTCGCCCCGCAGATTCCCGCCAAAACGAATGGGGGATTCCCGCCATTGCGCCTGGGCCTACTTTTGGCGGGAACGGCGAGCGCCACGTGGTGGTGGGTTCCCAAGCGCGCGCATCGACGTCATCAGCGCGAGAGGGGGTCCGCCATCTTACGTCTGCTGCTGGAGCCGCCATCTTAGACACCGACGGACAGGCGGAGAGGAACCACGAGGCGGATGACTTCATTTTTCAGCAGCGCCTGCCCACGTTGTCAGCCTTCAAGGCGGAAGGCGGAGACTGGGGCCAATTTCAGCGAAGGTTTTTGGCGCATCAAGAGATGTCAGCGTGGTCCGATGCTACGGCGCTGCGGGCATTGCCCGCCATGCTGGACGACGATGCGCTCGCGGCCTTCAGGGCTGCACGGAAGTCGAACCGCTCCACGCTGAAGGATGCGCTGGGTTTGTTGGCCAGGGTCTACGGACCTCCCTCTACGTGCGCCATCAGTTCTACGCAAGACGGAAAGCGACCACGAAGACCGCGCTGGCCTATCGCACGGCGTTGCTGGCTCTTGCTGATGCTGCGTTCCCTCGGATGGACGAGGAGGGCCAAGACGCGATGGTTTTGGAGCAGCTGCTCAAGTTGGCGCAGGACCTGGGGGTCCCTATCAACACAGCTGACGAGATTGATATTTCTTCTTTGAGAGTCGCCACGAGTATTCAAGCGCACGAGGCCCTACAACGGAAGCAAGGCGTTGGTTGCAACGCTGCTGTCGTCGCAGCCCCGGGTTTGGTGGTCGCCGAACCCCAAGTCATCAGCCCACGAGAGGAGGCGTTCGCCACGGGACGACCAGGGGACTGGAGGCCGGGGGCCCGGTCGCCTCTGCGATCGGGCCGAAAGTCGGAGCAACCAAGATCTACTCCGACCCTCGTCACGTGCTATAACTGCGGCCTCCGGGGCCACGTGGCGTCCGGGTGCCGCGCTCCGCGGCAGCGCGCCATGGGAGCTCGGCTGGACGATGACCGAGAGCCCAAGCCATCTCTACAATCCCCGGCAAGTCGCGGCACCTCACACGCTCGGCCTGTTTATTCGGCACACATGGGACGCCGCGTTGCGGCGGAGGAGGGCCGGTTAAGGTTCGGGGATTCGGTTCGGCGAGGGGGGTTCGGCCGGGACCAGGGAGACATTGAATGGGCGGAATTGGGGCATAGAATTGTGGCTGCTTCGGCGGGTTCGTCCGTTGTTACGGGATCTATTGATGGGGTTGAGATTAGGGTGTTAGAGGACACGGGGGCATCGGCAACTATTATATCGGACCTCATTTATAATATTCTTCCAGTCCAATGTCGTCCGCTGCTTCCAGTGGATGTGCCATTTTACGCCGCTAATGGGGGATCGTTGGGCATTATCGGTCAGGTTAGGGCGTCCATTTGCATTGGAGATATCAAATTGTCGGGACCCGTTTTCGTTTCGTCTTCTTTGGCAGTTCCGTGTCTTTTGGGCACTGATTTTTTGGCTAAAATGCCTATTAAAATTATTATCGATCAACGATGCATTGAACTGCCATCGGGTCGCCGGATTTCATTTTTGACGGGCCCTACTGACATTCGGACGGCGTGCGCTACGATACAAGCGGTGGCGACGCAGACAGTGCAAGTACCCCCGGGTTCACAGATGTTGATTCCCCTCCGGTTGCGGAAACCATGGGTGAGGGAGGCTTCGGGACAGAGTATGCTTTTGGGTCCTTCTAACAAGGCTGTCGGGGGTCTTGATTTATCGGTGGCTCACACTTTGGTGCGGGCTGACAGGGATCCGTTTGTGATGGTTTTGAACGCGGGGTCGCGACCAGCTGTCATTCCGCAGGGCACCGTGCTGGCTCACGCGGCGCAGGTCCCTGGGGATGATGGGTTGGTTGCGCAGGTGGGCTCGAGCCCCGCGCGGAACGTTGAGCCAAGGGAAGACCTCGAGTGGGTCCATTCGCTATGTGCCGCCTCGGACGATTTGTCGGCGGCGCAGTTGGGTGCGCTGCGCGAGTTGCTCATTGAATTCTCTGATGTATTCAGTAAACATAAGTATGACATTGGGTGCACGGATTTGTTGCACCATCACATTGAAACGGGCGATGCGGCGCCGGTCAGGCTAAATCCCTTCCGACTGAGTCCCGTGGAGAAGGAACATGTTCAGTCGGCTGTTAACGATATGCTAGAAGCCGATATTATTTCGCCCTCCTCTAGCCCGTGGGGAGCGCCTATTGTGCTGGTTAAGAAGCAGGACGGGTCCCTGCGATTCTGCGTTGATTTCCGTCGCCTGAATAAGATCTCTGTGGCTGACGCGTATCCGCTCCCCAGGATGGATGAGTCCCTCGATGCATTGTCTGGTGCGCGATATTTTTCGACTCTTGATTTGTTATCGGGGTTTTGGCAGTTGCCGCTCGACGAAGAGTCGAAACCTAAGACAGCATTTCGGACTCCAGGGGGGCTGTTCCAGTTTAACCGGTTACCCATGGGACTTCACTCCTCTCCAGCGACGTTTCAGCGACTTATGGAGCTGGTTTTGTCGGGCTTGCAGTGGGATACATGCTTGATTTATATGGACGATGTCATTGTTTTCAGTAAAACGTTTGAAGAACACCTCCGGCGATTGAGAGGGGTGTTCTTGCGAATGCGATCGGCTAAGTTGAAATTTAAACCGGCCAAATGTCACCTCCTTCGTAGGTCCGTTAGATACTTGGGTCACATTGTCGATTCTTCGGGGATCTCCACCGATCCCGCGAAGACGGATTGTGTCGGTTCGTGGCCGACACCTACGTCCGTTTCCGACGTGCGTAGTTTCATCGGGTTTGCTTCTTATTATCGGCGGTTCGTTGAGCACTTCGCCACTATTGCAAAACCCTTGCACGCTTTAACGGCGAAGGGAGTGAAGTTCAAATGGGGACCGGAGGAGGAGGCCGCGTTTCGCTCCCTCCGGGACGCCTTGGTGGGTGCCCCACCCTTGTGTTATCCCGATTTTGCCAGTCCCTTTTTGCTGGACACGGATGCTAGCAACACGGGCATTGGGGGGGTGCTATCCCAAGTCGTTGGGGGGGTCGAAAGAGTTGTCGCCTACGGTAGTAGGGTGTTGTCTCCGGCGGAGCAGCGCTACTGTGTCACCCGTCGCGAGCTGCTTGCCATTGTTTTTTTTGTGCAGCAGTTTAGGCCATATCTCTATGGTCGTCACTTTACAGTCCGAACGGACCACGCGGCGCTACAGTATTCATTGAGGGTCGCCCAGCCCTCGGGCCAGTTGTCGCGTTGGTTGGAAGTCCTCCAGGACTATCAGTTTACGACTACGTACCGTAAGGGGTTGCGACACACGAATGCCGATTGCTTGTCGCGGTTGTTGCCTTGTGATGAATGCGCGTGTTTGTCGGGATCGGCGCGCTGTAAACCGACGCTTGCGGGGGAGATGGAGGCACTGGCTGCGACAGCGGGCGCACCGATCGGGGATGATTCCACTGCCTCTCAGGGTCGGGACTCGCTGCTCTCGCTGTCGCTCAGCGAATGGGGCCGCCTCCAGATGGCGGACAGCTCGCTGCTAGCATTGCGCCGCAAGGTTGGGGGTCCCGAGGGGGACCAGGAGCGTACCGGCTCCTATGTACTTGAGCAGGGCGTGTTATTGAGATGGGACAGTTTGTCCCGGCGGAACGCACTCGTGGTGCCTTCCGCTGTGAGGGGGAGGGTTGTCTTGGCGGCACACGAACGCCTCTTGCACTTGGGAGTTAACAAGACGCTTGCCCTGCTTCAGCGTGACTATTACTGGCCGGGAATGGGAAGTGATGTGGTACATATTCTGAAGGGGTGCGTTGAGTGCGCCAGGCGTAAACCACCGGCCGTGGCAGCTAATCCACCGCTGCAATCTATTCAGGTCTCGCGTACCAACGAGCTCGTTGCACTCGATATTTTGGGGCCCTTCCCAGTCACGCCGAGAGGGAATAAATATTTGTTAGTGGGGGTCGAATACTTTACCCGATGGCCTATGGCGTGGCCTCTCGCTAACCAGTCGGCAGCGGCTGTGACGGATGCCTTCGTCCAGGGCTATGTCCTGGACAAGGGGGCTCCCGAACGCCTGCTGACCGACCAAGGTAAAAAATTTTCGAGTAAATTGTTGCAAGAGGTGTGCGATCTGTTGGGTACCAAGAAGGTGCGTACCTCCCCGTACCACCCGCAGACTGACGGGATGGTGGAGAGACTCCACAAAACTTTGACTTCCATGCTGTGCCAGCAGGTGTGCGAGGCACATGTAGATTGGGACCTGCAGGTCCCGGGAGTCCTTGCCGCGTATAGAATGGCCCCCCATGCAGCTACGGGGTTTTCCCCATTCTATTTGATGTACGGTCGGGAAGCTGACCCGCCAATGGAAACGCAACTTGGCCTGTCCGCTCCACGAACTAATTCTAATTTGGCAGAACATATTAAGTTTAATATTCACAAGCTGACAGAGGCGAGGGAGGCCGCACGGCTTAATTCGCGGGCTCGCCAAATTGCTAATGAACGGTTGCGGGCACGGAAGGTGTCCATGCACGAATGGAAACCAGGTGACAGGGCCTGGCTGCATTGCCCTCAGGCACCCTTGGCTACGTCGCCTAAATTGTTGAGACCGTGGAGGGGACCCGTGGAGGTCGTGCGCGTTGCACGGCCCCAGTGCGTTCAGATAAAGTGGGGAAAGCGCCGTTGGTACGTTCACCCCTCCCGACTGAAACCGTTCTCGCCTCCATATGGCCTCCCCTTGTGTCGTGATGGCCGGGCGTGTGACGTGACCGGCGACCCAGAGGGGGAAATGTCTCTGCCTGATCCACACGTATTTTCGCCTGATCTGCTCCCAGGTGTCTCGGAACTGACAGCTGCCGATCACCGGCGGCCGGATCTCCGCGGCGGGGCCGGCCCTTTCAGGCCCGTTCCGCGCCGTCTGGAGCAGCCGGAACCGCCGGACGGTCGTCAGTGTCCCGCCCCATACGATGGACCAGCCAGACGGACTCGCGCCAGGTCGTGCTACTTTGCATGACCTGCCTCGTGAGGAGTCGGGGCAGTTGGAGCGCCTCGTCACTGCGTGTAGTCGCAGGGACGTGGGGCGCGTTCGTTTTCAAATTTGCTCGTATCGTGTTATTGTTGACTTTTCGTGTTCATTGTCAATCTGTACATAGTTATTCTTGTTGTTGTTGTTGTTGTGTTATGTTACGGGGCACACTCGGGGGGTTACGGGGTTTTTTTTTTGTTGGTTGTCGTTTTATCGTCGCGGTTGGTTGTTGTTAGCAGCCGGGCCGGCTGCGAGCTATGTGGGAGGGGGTGATGTAGTGGTGATACGCGCTGGGTGTATATGTCGTGTGCCAGCGCGTATGTACGGGTGTGTGTGTGGTGACGCGCGCTGACGGGGAGGAGCAGGCGTCAGTGCGCGGGTGGGGGTAGTGCTGCTGATTGGCTGTGTGCCGGTGACGCGCCCAGAGGGAGTGATCGGGTAGCAGCGCGGTGTGATTGGTCGGGGAGTGGAAACACGCGCTGAGCGGAACCGGATCGTAGGGATAGCGCGTGGGGATTGGGTAACTGAGGAGCGGTGCCGACGTTGAGGTCCGCATCCGCTCCGTCTCCCGGGAAGAAGAGGTATATAAGGTGATGCACAGAGGAGCAGGGGGCAGAAGTGGAACCATCTAAGAATGAAGACGAAGGTGCAGAAATAGAGCCCGGAGAGGAGAGTAATGGAGAGTAGAGGAGAGTAATGGAGAGTAGAGGAGAGTAATGCAGAATAGAGGAGAGTAAGGTATAAGTGTGTAGCCAGCGAGAGAGAACGGTCTACACGAGCTGAGTAATGTATAGTGTGTAGCCAGAGAGAGAGAACGGTCTACACGAGCCGAGTATGCATACGGTGTAGCCAGAGAGAGAGGAAGGTCTACACGAGCCGAGTATGCATACGGTGTAGCCAGAGAGAGAGATGCAAAGTCTACACGAGGCGAGTGGAGAGTGTAGCAGAGGCGCAGAGTCTACACGAGGCGAGAGAAGAGTGTAGCCGAGGCGCGGAGTCTACACGAGGCACAGAGAGCCAGCAGCACAGAATCCAGAGAGTCAAGAGAAGCGTAGGGTGAAGAAGAAGAGGTCACGAGTTGTACCGTTGTATGGTGACCGCATTGTGAAGAAGAGAGGCCACGCGTTGTATTGTTAGAAGTCAAGATTTAATAAAAGAAGTGTGTTCCCGTCAAGGAGTTTCCTGCCGTCATTTTCCAATACTTCATATGTGTAAAAATTTTGACTTTTTTGAGTGCACGTGCAAATCTGCTGGAAAAGCCTGTGGAAGTTTCACGGCGTTCGTACAATATTTGGCGATGCAAAAATGAGCGATTTCCCAGCTCGATGGAATTCGGCGCGACAGAAACGATGCCCCGTAACGCACATGAGAGCAATCCCGGCCAATTTCTCCCGTTTGATGGGGTCTATGTGTAAACATTTTTACTTTTTTGAGTGAAAGTGCAAATCTGCTGAAAAAGCCTGTGGAAGTTTCACGGCGTTTGTACGATATTTGGCGACACAAAAATGAGCGATTTCCCATCTCAAGAGAATTCGGCGCGACAGAAACGATGCCCCGTACCGCACAAGAGAGCAATCCCGGCCAATTTCTCCCGTTTGATGGGGTCTATGTGTAAAAATTTGGACTTTTTTGAGTGCATGTGCAAATCTGCTGAAAAAGCCTGTGGAAGTTTCACGGCGTTTGTACGATATTTGGCGACACAAAAAATGAGCGATTTCCCAGCTCGAGAGAATTCGGCGCGAGAGAAACGATGCCCCGTAACGCACATGAGAGCAATCCCGGCCAATTTCTACCGTTTGATGGGGTCTATGTGTAAAAATTTTGACTTTTTTGAGTGCACGTGCAAATCTGCTGGAAAAGCCTGTGGAAGTTTCACGGCGTTCGTACGATATTTGGCGACGCAAAAATGAGCGATTTCCCAGCTCGATGGAATTCGGCGCGACAGAAACGATGCCCCGTAACGCACATGAGAGCAATCCCGGCCAATTTCTCCCGTTTGATGGGGTCTATGTGTAAAAATTTTGACTTTTTTGAGTGCACGTGCAAATCTGCTGAAAAAGCCTGTGGAAGTTTCACGGCGTTCGTACGATATTTGGCGACACAAAAATGAGCGAATTCCCAGCTCTAGAGAATTCGGCGCGAGAGAAACGATGCCCCGTAACGCACATGAGAGTAATCCCGGCCAATTTCTCCCGTTTGATGGGGTCTATGTGTAAAAATTTTGACTTTTTTGAGTGCACGTGCAAATCTGCTGGAAAAGCCTGTGGAAGTTTCACGGCGTTCGTACAATATTTGGCGATGCAAAAATGAGCGATTTCCCAGCTCGATGGAATTCGGCGCGACAGAAACGATGCCCCGTAACGCACATGAGAGCAATCCCGGCCAATTTCTCCCGTTTGATGGGGTCTATGTGTAAACATTTTTACTTTTTTGAGTGAAAGTGCAAATCTGCTGAAACCATGGGTGAGGGAGGCTTCGGGACAGAGTATGCTTTTGGGTCCTTCTAACAAGGCTGTCGGGGGTCTTGATTTATCGGTGGCTCACACTTTGGTGCGGGCTGACAGGGATCCGTTTGTGATGGTTTTGAACGCGGGGTCGCGACCAGCTGTCATTCCGCAGGGCACCGTGCTGGCTCACGCGGCGCAGGTCCCTGGGGATGATGGGTTGGTTGCGCAGGTGGGCTCGAGCCCCGCGCGGAACGTTGAGCCAAGGGAAGACCTCGAGTGGGTCCATTCGCTATGTGCCGCCTCGGACGATTTGTCGGCGGCGCAGTTGGGTGCGCTGCGCGAGTTGCTCATTGAATTCTCTGATGTATTCAGTAAACATAAGTATGACATTGGGTGCACGGATTTGTTGCACCATCACATTGAAACGGGCGATGCGGCGCCGGTCAGGCTAAATCCCTTCCGACTGAGTCCCGTGGAGAAGGAACATGTTCAGTCGGCTGTTAACGATATGCTAGAAGCCGATATTATTTCGCCCTCCTCTAGCCCGTGGGGAGCGCCTATTGTGCTGGTTAA
The DNA here is from genome assembly GCF_965212315.1 of Lampetra planeri. Classification (NCBI taxonomy): domain Eukaryota; kingdom Metazoa; phylum Chordata; class Hyperoartia; order Petromyzontiformes; family Petromyzontidae; genus Lampetra; species Lampetra planeri. The sequence goes on along the minus strand of NC_136108.1, from coordinate 23,606,861 downwards.
GAAGCAGGACGGGTCCCTGCGATTCTGCGTTGATTTCCGTCGCCTGAATAAGATCTCTGTGGCTGACGCGTATCCGCTCCCCAGGATGGATGAGTCCCTCGATGCATTGTCTGGTGCGCGATATTTTTCGACTCTTGATTTGTTATCGGGGTTTTGGCAGTTGCCGCTCGACGAAGAGTCGAAACCTAAGACAGCATTTCGGACTCCAGGGGGGCTGTTCCAGTTTAACCGGTTACCCATGGGACTTCACTCCTCTCCAGCGACGTTTCAGCGACTTATGGAGCTGGTTTTGTCGGGCTTGCAGTGGGATACATGCTTGATTTATATGGACGATGTCATTGTTTTCAGTAAAACGTTTGAAGAACACCTCCGGCGATTGAGAGGGGTGTTCTTGCGAATGCGATCGGCTAAGTTGAAATTTAAACCGGCCAAATGTCACCTCCTTCGTAGGTCCGTTAGATACTTGGGTCACATTGTCGATTCTTCGGGGATCTCCACCGATCCCGCGAAGACGGATTGTGTCGGTTCGTGGCCGACACCTACGTCCGTTTCCGACGTGCGTAGTTTCATCGGGTTTGCTTCTTATTATCGGCGGTTCGTTGAGCACTTCGCCACTATTGCAAAACCCTTGCACGCTTTAACGGCGAAGGGAGTGAAGTTCAAATGGGGACCGGAGGAGGAGGCCGCGTTTCGCTCCCTCCGGGACGCCTTGGTGGGTGCCCCACCCTTGTGTTATCCCGATTTTGCCAGTCCCTTTTTGCTGGACACGGATGCTAGCAACACGGGCATTGGGGGGGTGCTATCCCAAGTCGTTGGGGGGGTCGAAAGAGTTGTCGCCTACGGTAGTAGGGTGTTGTCTCCGGCGGAGCAGCGCTACTGTGTCACCCGTCGCGAGCTGCTTGCCATTGTTTTTTTGTGCAGCAGTTTAGGCCATATCTCTATGGTCGTCACTTTACAGTCCGAACGGACCACGCGGCGCTACAGTATTCATTGAGGGTCGCCCAGCCCTCGGGCCAGTTGTCGCGTTGGTTGGAAGTCCTCCAGGACTATCAGTTTACGACTACGTACCGTAAGGGGTTGCAACACACGAATGCCGATTGCTTGTCGCGGTTGTTGCCTTGTGATGAATGCGCGTGTTTGTCGGGATCGGCGCGCTGTAAACCGACGCTTGCGGGGGAGATGGGGGCACTGGCTGCGACAGCGGGCGCACCGATCGGGGATGATTCCACTGCCTCTCAGGGTCGGGACTCGCTGCTCTCGCTGTCGCTCAGCGAATGGGGCCGCCTCCAGATGGCGGACAGCTCGCTGCTAGCATTGCGCCGCAAGGTTGGGGGTCCCGAGGGGGACCAGGAGCGTACCGGCTCCTATGTACTTGAGCAGGGCGTGTTATTGAGATGGGATAGTTTGTCCCGGCGGAACGCACTCGTGGTGCCTTCCGCTGTGAGGGGGAGGGTTGTCTTGGCGGCACACGAACGCCTCTTGCACTTGGGAGTTAACAAGACGCTTGCCCTGCTTCAGCGTGACTATTACTGGCCGGGAATGGGAAGTGATGTGGTACATATTCTGAAGGGGTGCGTTGAGTGCGCCAGGCGTAAACCACCGGCCGTGGCAGCTAATCCACCGCTGCAATCTATTCAGGTCTCGCGTACCAACGAGCTCGTTGCACTCGATATTTTGGGGCCCTTCCCAGTCACGCCGAGAGGGAATAAATATTTGTTAGTGGGGGTCGAATACTTTACCCGATGGCCTATGGCGTGGCCTCTCGCTAACCAGTCGGCAGCGGCTGTGACGGATGCCTTCGTCCAGGGCTATGTCCTGGACAAGGGGGCTCCCGAACGCCTGCTGACCGACCAAGGTAAAAATTTTTCGAGTAAATTGTTGCAAGAGGTGTGCGATCTGTTGGGTACCAAGAAGGTGCGTACCTCCCCGTACCACCCGCAGACTGACGGGATGGTGGAGAGACTCCACAAAACTTTGACTTCCATGCTGTGCCAGCAGGTGTGCGAGGCACATGTAGATTGGGACCTGCAGGTCCCGGGAGTCCTTGCCGCGTATAGAATGGCCCCCCATGCAGCTACGGGGTTTTCCCCATTCTATTTGATGTACGGTCGGGAAGCTGACCCGCCAATGGAAACGCAACTTGGCCTGTCCGCTCCACGAACTAATTCTAATTTGGCAGAACATATTAAGTTTAATATTCACAAGCTGACAGAGGCGAGGGAGGCCGCACGGCTTAATTTGCGGGCTCGCCAAATTGCTAATGAACGGTTGCGGGCACGGAAGGTGTCCATGCACGAATGGAAACCAGGTGACAGGGCCTGGCTGCATTGCCCTCAGGCACCCTTGGCTACGTCGCCTAAATTGTTGAGACCGTGGAGGGGACCCATGGAGGTCGTGCGCGTTGCACGGCCCCAGTGCGTTCAGATAAAGTGGGGAAAGCGCCGTTGGTACGTTCACCCCTCCCGACTGAAACCGTTCTCGCCTCCATATGGCCTCCCCTTGTGTCGTGATGGCCGGGCGTGTGACGTGACCGGCGACCCAGAGGGGGAAATGTCTCTGCCTGATCCACACGTATTTTCGCCTGATCTGCTCCCAGGTGTCTCGGAACTGACAGCTGCCGATCACCGGCGGCCGGATCTCCGCGGCGGGGCCGGCCCTTTCAGGCCCGTTCCGCGCCGTCTGGAGCAGCCGGAACCGCCGGACGGTCGTCAGTGTCCCGCCCCATACGATGGACCAGCCAGACGGACTCGCGCCAGGTCGTGCTACTTTGCATGACCTGCCTCGTGAGGAGTCGGGGCAGTTGGAGCGCCTCGTCACTGCGTGTAGTCGCAGGGACGTGGGGCGCGTTCGTTTTCAAATTTGCTCGTATCGTGTTATTGTTGACTTTTCGTGTTCATTGTCAATCTGTACATAGTTATTCTTGTTGTTGTTGTTGTTGTGTTATGTTACGGGGCACACCTGGGGGGTTACGGGGTTTTTTTTTTGTTGGTTGTCGTTTTATCGTCGCGGTTGGTTGTTGTTAGCAGCCGGGCCGGCTGCGAGCTATGTGGGAGGGGGTGATGTAGTGGTGATACGCGCTGGGTGTATATGTCGTGTGCCAGCGCGTATGTACGGGTGTGTGTGTGGTGACGCGCGCTGACGGGGAGGAGCAGGCGTCAGTGCGCGGGTGGGGGTAGTGCTGCTGATTGGCTGTGTGCCGGTGACGCGCCCAGAGGGAGTGATCGGGTAGCAGCGCGGTGTGATTGGTCGGGGAGTGGAAACACGCGCTGAGCGGAACCGGATCGTAGGGATAGCGCGTGGGGATTGGGTAACTGAGGAGCGGTGCCGACGTTGAGGTCCGCATCCGCTCCGTCTCCCGGGAAGAAGAGGTATATAAGGTGATGCACAGAGGAGCAGGGGGCAGAAGTGGAACCATCTAAGAATGAAGACGAAGGTGCAGAGATAGAGCCCGGAGAGGAGAGTAATGGAGAGTAGAGGAGAGTAATGGAGAGTAGAGGAGAGTAATGGAGAATAGAGGAGAGTAAGGTATAAGTGTGTAGCCAGCGAGAGAGAACGGTCTACACGAGCTGAGTAATGTATAGTGTGTAGCCAGAGAGAGAGAACGGTCTACACGAGCCGAGTATGCATACGGTGTAGCCAGAGAGAGAGGAAGGTCTACACGAGCCGAGTATGCATACGGTGTAGCCAGAGAGAGAGATGCAAAGTCTACACGAGGCGAGTGGAGAGTGTAGCAGAGGCGCAGAGTCTACACGAGGCGAGAGAAGAGTGTAGCCGAGGCGCGGAGTCTACACGAGGCACAGAGAGCCAGCAGCACAGAATCCAGAGAGTCAAGAGAAGCGAAGGGTGAAGAAGAAGAGGTCACGAGTTGTACCGTTGTATGGTGACCGCATTGTGAAGAAGAGAGGCCACGCGTTGTATTGTTAGAAGTCAAGATTTAATAAAAGAAGTGTGTTCCCGTCAAGGAGTTTCCTGCCGTCATTTTCCAATACTTCATATGTGTAAAAATTTTGACTTTTTTGAGTGCACGTGCAAATCTGCTGGAAAAGCCTGTGGAAGTTTCACGGCGTTCGTACAATATTTGGCGACGCAAAAATGAGCGATTTCCCAGCTCGAGAGAATTCGGCGCGAGAGAAACAATGCCCCGTAACGCACATGAGAGCAATCCCGGCAAATTTCTCCCGTTTGATGGGGTCTATGTGTAAAAATTTTTACTTTTTTGAGTGCACGTGCAAATCTGCTGGAAAAGCCTGTGGAAGTTTCACGGCGTTCGTACGATATTTGGCGACGCAAAAATGAGCGATTTCCCAGCTCGATGGAATTCGGCGCGACATAAACGATGCCCCTTAATGCACATGAGAGCAATTTCGGCCAATTTCTCCCTTTTGATGGGGTCTATGTGTAAAAATTTTGACTTTTTTGAGTGCACGTGCAAATCTGCTGGAAAAGCCTGTGGAAGTTTCACGGCGTTCGTACGATATTTGGCGACGCAAAAATGAGCGATTTCCCAGCTTGATGGGATTCGGCGCGACAGAAACGATGCCCCGTAACGCACATGAGAGCAATCCCGGCCAATTTCTCCCGTTTGATGGGGTCTATGTGTAAAAATTTTGACTTTTTTGAGTGCACGTGCAAATCTGCTGAAAAAGCCTGTGGAAGTTTCACGGCGTTTGTATGATATTTGGCGACGCAAAAATGAGCAATTTCCCAGCTCGAGAGAATTCGGCTCGAGAGAAACGATGCCCCGTAACGCACATGAGAGCAATCCCGGCCAATTTCTCCCGTTTGATGGGGTCTATGTGTAAAAATTTTGACTTTTTTGAGTGCACGTACAAATCTGCTGGAAAAGCCTGTGGAAGTTTCACGGCGTTCGTACGATATTTGGCGACTCAAAAATGAGCGATTTCCCAGCTCGATGGAATTCGGCGCGACAGAAACGATGCCCCGTAACGCACATGAGAGCAATCCTGGCTAATTTCTCCCGTTTGATGGGGTCTATGTGTAAAAATATTGACTTTTTTGAGTGCACGTGCAAATCTGCTGGAAAAGCCTGTGGAAGTTTCACGGCGCTCGTACGATATTTGGCGACGCAAAAATGAGCGATTTCCCAGCTCGATGGAATTCGGCGCGACAGAAACGATGCCCCGTAACGCACATGAGAGCAATCCCGGCCAATTTCTCCCGTTTAATGGGGTCTATGTGTAAAAATATTGACTTTTTTGAGTGCACGTGCAAATCTGCTGGAAAAGCCTGTGGAAGTTTCACGGGGTTCGTACGATATTTGGCGACGCAAAAATGAGCGATTTCCCAGCTCGATGGAATTCGGCGCGACAGAAACGATGCCCCGTAACGCACATGAGAGCAATCCCGGCCAATTTCTCCCGTTTGATGGGGTCTATGTGTAAAAATTTTGACTTTTTTGAGTGCACGTGCAAATCTGCTGGAAAAGCCTGTGGAAGTTTCACGGCGTTCGTACGATATTTGGCGACGCAAAAATGAGCGATTTCCCAGCTCGAGAGAATTCGGCGCGAGAGAAACAATGCCCCGTAACGCACATGAGAGCAATCCCGGCCAATTTCTCCCGTTTGATGGTGTCTATGTGTAAAAGTTTTGACTTTTTTGAGTGCACGTGCAAATCTGCTGGAAAAGCCTGTGGAAGTTTCACGGCGTTCGTACGATATTTGGCGACGCAAAAATGAGCGATTTCCCAGCTCGATGGAATTCGGCGCGACAGAAACGATGCCCCTTAACGCACATGAGAGCAATCCCGGCCAATTTCTCCCGTTTGATGGGGTCTATGTGTAAAAATTTTGACTTTTTTGAGTGCACGTGCAAATCTGCTGGAAAAGCCTGTGGAAGTTTCACGGCGTTCGTACAATATTTGGCGACGCAAAAATGAGCGATTTCCCAGCTCGATGGAATTCGGCGCAACAGAAACGATGCCCCGTAACGCACATGAGAGCAATCCCGGCCAATTTCTCCCGTTTGATGGGGTCTATGTGTAAAAATTTTGACTTTTTTGAGTGCACGTGCAAATCTGCTGAAAAAGCCTGTGGAAGTTTCACGGCGTTTGTATGATATTTGGCGACGCAAAAATGAGCAATTTCCCAGCTCGAGAGAATTCGTCGCGAGAGAAACGATGCCCCGTAACGCACATGAGAGCAATCCCGGCCAATTTCTCCCGTTTGATGGGGTCTATGTGTAAAATTTTGACTTTTTTGAGTGCACGTACAAATCTGCTGGAAAAGCCTGTGGAAGTTTCACGGCGTTCGTATGATATTTGGCGACGCAAAAATGAGCGATTTCCCAGCTCGATGGAATTCGGCGCGACAGAAACGATGCCCCGTAACGCACATGAGAGCAATCCCGGCCAATTTCTCCCGTTTGATGGGGTCTATGTGTAAAAATATTGACATTTTTGAGTGCACGTGCAAATCTGCTGGAAAAGCCTGTGGAAGTTTCACGGCGTTCGTACGATATTTGGCGACGCAAAAATGAGCGATTTCCCAGCTCGATGGAATTCGGCGCGACAAAAACGATGCCCCGTAACGCACATGAGAGCAATCCCGGCCAATTTCTCCCGTTTGATGGGGTCTATGTGTAAAAATATTGACTTTTTTGATTGCACGTGCAAATCTGCTGGAAAAGCCTGTGGAAGTTTCACGGCGTTCGTACGATATTTGGCGACGCAAAAATGAGCGATTTCCCAGCTCGATGGAATTCGGCGCGACAGAAACGATGCCCGTAACGCACATGAGAGCAATCCCGGCCAATTTCTCCCGTTTGATGGGGTCTATGTGTAAAAATTTTGACTTTTTGAGTGCTCGTGCAAATCTGCTGGAAAAGCCTGTGGAAGTTTCACGGCGTTCGTACGATATTTGGCGACGCAAAAATGAGCGATTTCCCAGCTCGATGGAATTCGGCGGGTTAGAAACGATGCCCCATAACGCACATGAGAGCAATCCCGGCCAATTTCTCCCGTTTGATGGGGTCGATGTGTAAAAAATTTGGACTTTTTTGAGTGCACGTGCAAATCTGCTGAAAAAGCCTGTGGAAGTTTCACGGCGTTCGTACGATATTTGGCGACGCAAAAATGAGAAATTTCCCAGCTCGATGGAATTCGGCGCGAGTGAAACGATGCCCCGTAACGCACATGAGAGCAATCCCGGCCAATTTCTCCCGTTTGATGGGGTCTATGTGTAAAAATTTTGACTTTTTTGAGTGCACGTGCAAATTTGCTGGAAAAGCCTGTGGAAGTTTACGGTGTTCGTACGATATTTGGCGACACAAAAATGAGCGATTTCCCAGCTCGATGGAATTCGGCGCGACAGAAACGATGCCCCGTAACGACAATTGCCTAGAGGGGTATTGGGTCAATTGCCTAGAGGGGTATTGGGTCAATTGCCTAGATGGGTATTGGGTCAATTGCCTAGAGGGCTATTGGGTCAATTGCCTAGAGGGGTATTGGGCCAATTGCCTAGAGAGGTATTGGATCAATTGCCTAGAGGGGTATTGGGTCAATTGCCTAGGGAAGTATTGGGTCAATTGCCTAGAGGGGTATTGGGTCAATTGCCTAGAGGGGTATTGGGTCAATTGCCTAGAGGGGTATTGGGTCAATTGCCTTGAGGTGTATTGGGTCATTTGCCTAGAGGGGTATTGGGTCAATTGCCTAGAGGGGTATTTTTTCAATTGCCGAGAGGGGTTTTGGGTCAATTGCCTAGAGCGGTATTGGGTCAATTGCCTAGAGGGGTATTGCGTCAATTGCCTAGAGGGGTATTGGGTCAATTGCCTAGAGGGGTATTGGATCAATTGCCTAGAGGGGTATTGGGTCAATTGCCTAGATGAGTATTGGGTCAATTGCCTAGAGGGGTATTGGGTCAATTGCCTAGAGGGGTATTGGGTCAATTGCTGAGAGGGGTATTGGGTCAATTGCCTAGAGGGGTATTGGGTCAATTGGCTAGAGGGGTATTGGATCAATTGCCTAGAGGGGTATTAGGTCAATTGCCTAGAGGGGTATTGGGTCAATTGCCTAGAGGGGTATTGGGTCAATTGCCTTGAGGGGTATTGGGTCAATTGCCTAGAGGGGTATTGGGTCAATTGCTTAGAGGGGTATTGGGTCAATTGCCTAGAGGGGTATTGAGTCAATTGCCTAGAGGGGTATTGGGTCAATTGACTAGAGGGGTATTGGGTCAATTGCCTACAGGGGTATTGGGTCAATTGCCTAGAGGGCTATTGGGTCAATTGTCTACAGGGGTATTGGGTCAATTGACTAGAGGAGTATTGGGTCAATTGCCTAGAGGGGTATTGGGTCAATTGCCTAGAGGGGTATTGGGTCAATTGCCTAGAGGGGTATTGGATCAATTGCCTAGAGGGGTATTGGATCAATTGCCTAGATGAGTATTGGGTCAATTGCCTAGAGTGGTATTGGGTCAATTGCCTAGAGGGGTATTGGGTCAATTGCCCAGAGGGGTATTGGGTCAATTGCCTAGAGGGGTATTGGGTCAATTGCCTAGAGGGGTATTGGATCAATTGCCTAGAGTGGTATTAGGTCAATTGCCTAGAGGGGAATTGGGTCAATTGCCTAGAGGGGTATTGGGTCAATTGCCTAGTGGGGTATTGGGTCAATTGCCTAGAGGGGTATTGGGTCAATTGCTTAGAGGGGTATTGGGTCAATTGCCTAGAGGGGTATTGAGTCAATTGCCTAGAGGGGTATTGGGTCAATTGACTACAGGGGTATTGGGTCAATTGCCTAGAGGGCTATTCGGTCAATTGCCTACAGGGGTATTGGGTCAATTGACTAGAGGGGTATTGGGTCAATTGCCTAGAGGGGTATTGTGTCAATTGCCTAGAGGGGTATTGGGTCAATTGCCTAGAGGGGTATTGGGTCAATTGCCTAGAGGGGTATTGGGTCAATTGCCCAGAGGGATATTGGGTCAATTGCCCAGAGGGTTATTGGGTCAATTGCCTAGATGGGTATTGGGTCAATTGCCTAGAGTGGTATTGGGTCAATTGCCTAGATGGGTATTGGGTCAATTGCCTAGAGGGGTATTGGGTCAATTGCCTAGAGGGGTATTGGGTCAATTGCCTAGAGAGGTATTGTGTCAATTGCCTAGAGGGGTATTGGGTCAATTTCCTAGAGGGGTTTTGGGTCAATTGCCGAGAGGGGTATTGGGACAATTGCCTTGAAGGGTATTGGGTCAATTGCATAGAGGGGTATTGGGTCAATTGCCTAGAGGGGTATTGGGTCAATTGCCTAGAGGGGTATTGGGTTAATTGCCTAGAGGGGTATTGGGTTAATTGCCTAGAGGGGTATTGGGTAAATTGTCTAGAGGGGTATTGGGGCAATTGCCTAGAGGGGTATTGGGTCAATTGCCTAGAGGGGTATTGGGTCAATTGCCTAGAGGGGTATTGGGTCAATTGCCTAGAGGGGTATTGGGTCAATTGCCTAGAGGGGTATTGGGTCAATTGCCTAGAGGGGTATTGGGTCAATATCCTAGAGGGGTATTGGGTCAATTGCCTAGAGGGGTATTGGGTCAATTGCCTAGAGGGGTATTGGGTCAATTGCCTAGAGGGGTATTGGGTCAATTGCCTAGAGGGTTATTGGGTAAATTGTCTAGAGGGGTATTGGGGCAATTGCCTAGAGGGGTATTGGGTCAATTGCCTAGAGGGGTATTGGGTCAATTGCCTAGAGGGGTATTGGGTCAATTGCCTAGAGGGGTATTGGGTCAATTGCCTAGAGGGGTATTGGGTCAATTGCCTAGAGGGGTATTGGGTCAATATCCTAGAGGGGTATTGGGTCAATTGCCTAGAGGGGTATTGGGTCAATTGCCTAGAGGGGTATTGGGTCAATTGCCTAGAGGGGTATTGGGTCAATTGCCTAGAGGGTTATTGGGTCAATTGCCTAGAGGGGTATTGGGTCAATTGCCTAGAGGGGTATTGGGTCAATGGCCTAGAGGGGTATTGAGTCAATTGCCTAGAGGGGTATTGAGTCATGTGCCTAGAGGGGTATTGGGTCAATTGCCTAGAGGGGTATTGGGTCAATTGCCTAGAGGAGTATTGGGTCAATTGCCTAGAGGGGTATTGGTTCAATTGCCTAGAGGGGTATTGGGTCAATTGCCTAGAGGGGTGTTGGGTCAATTGCCTAGAGGGGTATTGGGTCAATTGCCTAGAGGGGTATTGGGTCAATTGCCTAGAGGTGTATTTTGTCAATTGCCTAGAGCTGTATTGGGTCAATTGCCAAGATGGGTATTGGGTCAATTGCCTAGAAGGGTATTGGATCAATTGCCTAGAGGGGTATTGGGTCAATTGCCTAGATGGGTATTGGGTCAAATGCCTAGAGGGGTATTAGGTCAATTGCCTAGAGTGGCATTGGGTAAATTGCCTAGAGGGGTATTGGGACAATTGCCTTGAAGGGTATTGGGTCAATTGCCTAGAGGGGTATTGGGTCAATTGCCTAGAGGGGTATTGGGTCAATTGCCTAGAGGGGTATTGGGGCAATTACCTAGAGGGGTATTGGGTCAATTGACTCGAGGGGTATCGAGTCAATTGCCTAAAAAGGTATTGGGTCAATTGCCTAGAGGGGTATTGGGTCAATTGCCTAGATGGGTATTGGGTCAATTGCCTAGAGGGGTATTGGGTCAATTGCCGAGAGGGATATGGGTCAATTGCCTAGAGGGGTATTGGGTCAATTGCCTAGAGGGGTATTGGGTCAATTGCCTAGAGGGGTTTTGGGTCAATTGCTTAGAGGGGTATTGGGTCAATTGCCTAGAGGGGTATTGGGTCAATTGCCTAGAGGGGTATTGGGTCAATTGCCTAGAGGGGTATTGGGGCAATTGCCTAGAGGGGTATTGGGTCAATTGCCTCGAGGGGTATTGGGTCAATTGCCTAGAGGGGTATTGGGTCAATTGCCTAGAGGGGTATTGGGTCAATTGCCTAGAGGGGTATTGGGTCAATTGCCTAGAGGGATATGGGTCAATTGCCTAGAGGGGTATTGGGTCAAATGCCTAGAGGGGTATTGGGTCAATTGCCTAGAGGGGTATTGGGTCAATTGCCTAGAGGGGTATTGGGTCAATTGCCTAGAGGGGTATTGGGTCAATTGCCTAGAGGGGTATTGGGTCAATTGCCTAGAGGGTTATTGGGTCAATTGCCTAGAGGGGTATTGGGTCAATTGCCTAGAGGGGTATTGGGTCAATGGCCTAGAGGGGTATTGAGTCAATTGCCTAGAGGGGTATTGAGTCATGTGCCTAGAGGGGTATTGGGTCAATTGCCTAGAGGGGTATTGGGTCAATTGCCTAGAGGAGTATTGGGTCAATTGCCTAGAGGGGTATTGGTTCAATTGCCTAGAGGGGTATTGGGTCAATTGCCTAGAGGGGTGTTGGGTCAATTGCCTAGAGGGGTATTGGGTCAATTGCCTAGAGGGGTATTGGGTCAATTGCCTAGAGGTGTATTTTGTCAATTGCCTAGAGCTGTATTGGGTCAATTGCCAAGATGGGTATTGGGTCAATTGCCTAGAAGGGTATTGGATCAATTGCCTAGAGGGGTATTGGGTCAATTGCCTAGATGGGTATTGGGTCAAATGCCTAGAGGGGTATTAGGTCAATTGCCTAGAGTGGCATTGGGTAAATTGCCTAGAGGGGTATTGGGACAATTGCCTTGAAGGGTATTGGGTCAATTGCCTAGAGGGGTATTGGGTCAATTGCCTAGAGGGGTATTGGGTCAATTGCCTAGAGGGGTATTGGGGCAATTACCTAGAGGGGTATTGGGTCAATTGACTCGAGGGGTATTGAGTCAATTGCCTAAAAAGGTATTGGGTCAATTGCCTAGAGGGGTATTGGGTCAATTGCCTAGATGGGTATTGGGTCAATTGCCTAGAGGGGTATTGGGTCAATTGCCGAGAGGGATATGGGTCAATTGCCTAGAGGGGTATTGGGTCAATTGGGTATTGGGTCAATTGCCGAGAGGGATATGGGTCAATTGCCTAGAGGGGTATTGGGTCAATTGCCTAGAGGGGTATTGGGTCAATTGCCTAGAGGGGTTTTGGGTCAATTGCCTAGAGGGGTATTGGGTCAATAGCCTAGAGGGGTATTGGGTCAATTGCCTAGAGGGGTATTGGGTCAATTGCCTAGAGGGGTATTGGGGCAATTGCCTAGAGGGGTATTGGGTCAATTGCCTCGAGGGGTATTGGGTCAATTGCCTAGAGGGGTATTGGGTCAATTGCCTAGAGGGGTATTGGGTCAATTGCCTAGAGGGGTATTGGGTCAATTGCCTAGAGGGATATGGGTCAATTGCCTAGAGGGGTATTGGGTCAAATGCCTAGAGGGGTATTGGGTCAATTGCCTAGAGGGGTATTGGGTCAATTGCCTAGAGGGGTATTGGGTCAATTGCCTAGAGGGGTATTGGGTCAATTGCCTAGAGGGGTATTGGGGCAATTACCTAGAGGGGTATTGGGTCAATTGCCTCGAGGGGTATTGAGTCAATTGCCTACAGGGGTATTGGGTCAATTGCCTAGAGGGGTATTGGGTCAATTGCCTAGAGGGGTATTGGGTCAATTGCCTAGAGGGGTTTTGGTTCAATTGCCTAGAGGGGTATTGGGTCAATTGCCTAGAGGGGTATTGGGTCAATTGCCTAGAGGGGTATTGGGTCAATTGCCTAGAGGGGTATTGGGGCAATTGCCTAGAGGGGTATTGGGTCAATTGCCTCGAGGGGTATTGGGTCAATTGCCTAGAGGGGTATTGGGTCAATTGCCTAGAGGGGTATTGGGTCAATTGCCTAGAGGGGTATTGGGTCAATTGCCTAGAGGGATATGGGTCAATTGCCTAGAGGGGTATTGGGTCAAATGCCTAGAGGGGTATTGGGTCAATTGCCTAGAGGGGTATTGGGTCAATTGCCTAGAGGGGTATTGGGTCAATTGCCTAGAGGGGTATTGGGTCAATTGCCTAGAGGGGTATTGGGGCAATTACCTAGAGGGGTATTGGGTCAATTGCCTCGAGGGGTATTGAGTCAATTGCCTACAGGGGTATTGGGTCAATTGCCTAGAGGGGTATTGGGTCAATTGCCTAGAGGGGTATTGGGTCAATTGCCTAGAGGGGTTTTGGTTCAATTGCCTAGAGGGGTATTGGGTCAATTGCCTAGAGGGGTATTGGGTCAATTGCCTAGAGGGGTATTGGGTCAATTGCCTAGAGGGGTATTGGGGCAATTGCCTAGAGGGGTATTGGGTCAATTGCCTCGAGGGGTATTGGGTCAATTGCCTACAGGGGTATTGGGTCAATTGCCTAGAGGGGTATTGGGTCAATTGCCTAGAGGGGTATTGGGTCAATTGCCTAGAGGGGTATTGGGTCAATTGCCTAGAGGGATATTGGGTCAATTGCCTAGAGGGGTATTGGGTCAATTGCCTAGAGGGGTTTTGGTTCAATTGCCTAGAGGGGTATTGGGTCAATTGCCTAGAGGGGTATTGGGTCAATTGCCTAGAGGGGTATTGGGTCAATTGCCTAGAGGGGTATTGGGGCAATTGCCTAGAGGGGTATTGGGTCAATTGCCTCGAGGGGTATTGGGTCAATTGCCTAGAGGGGTATTGGGTCAATTGCCTAGAGGGGTATTGGGTCAATTGCCTAGAGGGGTATTGGGTCAATTGCCTAGAGGGATATGGGTCAATTGCCTAGAGGGGTATTGGGTCAAATGCCTAGAGGGGTATTGGGTCAATTGCCTAGAGGGGTATTGGGTAAATTGCCTAGAGGGGTATTGGGTCAATTGCCTAGAGGGGTATTGGGTCAATTGCCTAGAGGGGTATTGGGGCAATTACCTAGAGGGGTATTGGGTCAATTGCCTCGAGGGGTATTGAGTCAATTGCCTACAGGGGTATTGGGTCAATTGCCTAGAGGGGTATTGGGTCAATTGCCTAGAGGGGTATTGGGTCAATTGCCTAGAGGGATATTGGGTCAATTGCCTAGAGGGGTATTGGGTCAATTGCCTAGAGGGGTATTGGGTCAATTGCCTAGAGGGGTATTGGGTCAATTGCCTAAAGGGGTATTGGGTCAATTGCCTAGAGGGGTATTGGGGCAATTACCTAGAGGGGTATTGGGTCAATTGCCTCGAGGGGTATTGAGTCAATTGCCTACAGGGGTATTGGGTCAATTGCCTAGAGGGGTATTGGGTCAATTGCCTAGAGGGGTATTGGGTCAATTGCCTAGAGGGGTATTGGGTCAATTGCCTAGAGGGATATGGGTCAATTGCCTAGAGGGGTATTGGGTCAATTGCCTAGAGGGGTATTGGGTCAATTGCCTAGAGGGGTTTTGGGTCAATTGCCTAGAGGGGTATTGGGTCAATTGCCTAGAGGGGTATTGGGTCAATTGCCTAGAGGGGTATTGGGTCAATTGCCTAGAGGAGTATTGGGGCAATTGCCTAGAGGGGTATTGGGTCAATTGCCTCGAGGGGTATTGGGTCAATTGCCTACAGGGGTATTGGGTCAATTGCCTAGAGGGGTATTGGGTCAATTGCCTAGAGGGGTATTGGGTCAATTGCCTAGAGGGGTATTGGGTGAATTGCCTAGAGGGATATTGGGTCAATTGCCTAGAGGGGTATTGGGTCAGTTGCCTAGAGGGGTATTGGGTCAATTGCCTAGAGTGGTATTGGGTCAATTGCCTAGAGGGGTATTGGGTCAATTGCCTAGAGGGATATTGGGTCAATTGCCTAGAGGGATATTGGTTCAATTGCCTAGAGGGATATTGGGTCAATTGCCTAGAGGGGTATTGGGTCAATTGCCTAGAGGGGTATTGGGTCAATTGCCGAGAGGGGTATTGGGTCAATTGCCTAGAGGGGTATTGGGTCAATTGCCCAGAGGGGTATTGGGGTAATTGCCTAGAGGGGTATTGGGTCAATTGCCTCGAGGGGTATTGGGTCAATTGCCTACAGGGGTATTGGGTCAATTGCCTAGAGGGGTATTGGGTCAATTGCCTAGAGGGGTATTGGGTTAATTGCCTAGAGGGGTATTGGGTCAATTGCCTAGAGGGATATGGGTCAATTGCCTAGAGGGGTATTGGGTCAAATGCCTAGAGGGGTATTGGGTCAATTGCCTAGAGGGGTATTGGGTCAATTGCCTAGAGGGATATGGGTCAATTGCCTAGAGGGGTATTGGGTCAATTGCCTAGAGGGGTATTGGGTCAATTGCCTAGAGGGGTATTGGGTCATTTGCCTAGAGGGGTATTGAGTCAATTGCCTAGAGGGGTATTGGGTCAATTGCCTAGAGGGGTATTGGGTCAATTGCCTAGAGGGGTATTGGGTCAATTGCCTAGAGGGGTTTTGGTTCAATTGCCTAGAGGGGTATTGGGTCAATTGCCTAGAGGGGTATTGGGTCAATTGCCTAGAGGGGTATTGGGTCAATTGCCTAGAGGGGTATTGGGGCAATTGCCTAGAGGGGTATTGGGTCAATTGCCTCGAAGGGTATTGGGTCAATTGCCTACAGGGGTATTGGGTCAATTGCCTACAGGGTTATTGGGTCAATTGCCTCGAGCGGTATTGGGTCAATTGCCTAAAGGGGTATTGGGTCAAATACCTAGAGGGGTATTGGGTCCGTTGCCTAGAGGGGTATTGGGTCAATTGCCTAGAGGGGTATTGGGGCAATTGCCTAGGGGGGTATTGGGTCAATTGCCTCGAGGGGTATTGGGTCAATTGCCTAGAGGGGTATTGGGTCAATTGCCTAGAGGGGTATTGGGTCAATTGCCTAGAGGGGTATTGGGTCAATTGCCTAGAGGGGTATTGGGGCAATTACCTAGAGGGGTATTGGGTCAATTGCCTCGAGGGGTATTGAGTCAATTGCCTACAGGGGTATTGGGTCAATTGCCTAGAGGGGTATTGGGTCAATTGCCTAGAGGGGTATTGGGTCAATTGCCTAGAGGGGTATTGGGTCAATTGCCTAGAGGGATATGGGTCAATTGCCTAGAGGGGTATTGGGTCAATTGCCTAGAGCGGTATTGGGTCAATTGCCTAGAGGGGTTTTGGGTCAATTGCCTAGAGGGGTATTGGGTCAATTGCCTAGAGGGGTATTGGGTCAATTGCCTAGAGGGGTATTGGGTCAATTGCCAAGAGGGGTATTGGGGCAATTGCCTAGAGGGGTATTGGGTCAATTGCCTCGAGGGGTATTGGGTCAATTGCCTACAGGGGTATTGGGTCAATTGCCTAGAGGGGTATTGGGTCAATTGCCTAGAGGGGTATTGGGTCAATTGCCTAGAGGGGTATTGGGTCAATTGCCTAGAGGGATATTGGGTCAATTGCCTAGAGGGGTATTGGGTCAATTGCCTAGAGGGGTATTGGGTCAATTGCCTAGAGGGGTATTGGGTCAATTGCCTAGAGGGGTATTGGGTCAATTGCCTAGAGGGGTATTGGGGCAATTACCTAGAGGGGTATTGGGTCAATTGCCTCGAGGGGTATTGAGTCAATTGCCTACAGGGGTATTGGGTCAATTGCCTAGAGGGGTATTGGGTCAATTGCCTAGAGGGGTATTGGGTCAATTGCCTAGAGGGGTATTGGGTCAATTGCCTAGAGGGATATGGGTCAATTGCCTAGAGGGGTATTGGGTCAATTGCCTAGAGCGGTATTGGGTCAATTGCCTAGAGGGGTTTTGGGTCAATTGCCTAGAGGGGTATTGGGTCAATTGCCTAGAGGGGTATTGGGTCAATTGCCTAGAGGGGTATTGGGTCAATTGCCTAGAGGGGTATTGGGGCAATTGCCTAGAGGGGTATTGGGTCAATTGCCTCGAGGGGTATTGGGTCAATTGCCTACAGGGGTATTGGGTCAATTGCCTAGAGGGGTATTGGGTCAATTGCCTAGAGGGGTATTGGGTCAATTGCCTAGAGTGGTATTGGGTCAATTGCCTAGAGGGATATTGGGTCAATTGCCTAGAGGGGTATTGGGTCAATTGCCTAGAGGGGTATTGGGTCAATTGCCTAGAGGGGTATTGGGTCAATTGCCTAGAGGGGTATTGGGTCAATTGCCTAGAGGGGTATTGGGTCAATTGCCTAGAGGGATATTGGGTCAATTGCCTAGAGGGATATTGGGTCAATTGCCTAGAGGGGTATTGGGTCAATTGCCTAGAGGGGTATTGGGTCAATTGCCTAGAGGGGTATTGGGTCAATTGCCTAGAGGGGTATTGGGTCAATTGCCTAGAGGGGTATTGGGGTAATTGCCTAGAGGGGTATTGGGTCATTTGCCTAGAGGGGTTTTGAGTCAATTGCCTAGAGGGATATTGGATCAATTGCCTAGAGGGGTATTGGGTAAATTGCCTAGAGGGGTATTGGGTCAATTGCCTAGAGGGGTATTGGGTCAATTGCCTAGAGGGGTATTGGGTCAATTGCCTAGAGGGGTATTGGGTCAATTGCCGAGAGGGGTATTGGGTCAATTGCCTAGAGGGGTATTGGGTCAATTGCCTAGAGGGATATTGGGTCAATTGCCTAGAGGGGTATTGGGTCAATTGCCTAGAGGGGTATTGGGTCAATTGCCTAGAGGGGTATTGGGTCAATTGCCTAGAGGGGTATTGGGTCAATTGCCTAGAGGGGTATTGGGTCAGTTGCCTACAGGGGTATTGGGTCAATTGCCTACAGGGTTATTGGGTCAATTGCCTCGAGCGGTATTGGGTCAATTGCCTAGAGGGGTATTGGGTCAAATACTTAGAGGGGTATTGGGTCTGTTGCCTAGAGGGGTATTGGGTCAATTGCCTAGAGGGGTATTGGGGCAATTGCCTAGAGGGGTATTGGGTCAATTGCCTAGAGGAGTATTGGGTCAATTGCCTAGAGGGGTATTGGGTCAATTGCCTAGAGGGGTATTGGGTCAATTGCCTAGAGGGATATTGGGTCAATTGCCTAGAGGGATATTGGGTCAATTGCCTAGAGGGGTATTGGGTCAATTGCCTAGAAGGGTATTGGGTCAATTGCCTAGAGGGATATTGGGTCAATTGCCTAGAGGGATATTGGGTCAATTGCCTAGAGGGGTATTGGGTCAATTGCCTAGAGGGGTATTGGGTCAATTGCCTAGAGGGGTATTGGGTCAATTGCCTAGAGGGGTATTGGGTCAATTGCCTAGAGGGGTATTGGGGTAATTGCCTAGAGGGGTATTGGGTCATTTGCCTAGAGGGGTATTGAGTCAATTGCCTAGAGGGATATTGGATCAATTGCCTAGAGGGGTATTGGGTAAATTGCCTAGAGGGGTATTGGGTCAATTGCCTAGAGGGGTATTGGGTCAATTGCCTAGAGGGGTATTGGGTCAATTGCCTAGAGGGGTATTGGGTCAATTGCCGAGAGGGGTATTGGGTCAATTGCCTAGAGGGGTATTGGGTCAATTGCCTAGAGGGATATTGGGTCAATTGCCTAGAGGGGTATTGGGTCAATTGCCTAGAGGGGTATTGGGTCAATTGCCTAGAGGGGTATTGGGTCAATTGCCTAGAGGGGTATTGGGTCAATTGCCTAGAGGGGTATTGGGTCAGTTGCCTACAGGGGTATTGGGTCAATTGCCTACAGGGTTATTGGGTCAATTGCCTCGAGCGGTATTGGGTCAATTGCCTAGAGGGGTATTGGGTCAAATACTTAGAGGGGTATTGGGTCTGTTGCCTAGAGGGGTATTGGGTCAATTGCCTAGAGGGGTATTGGGTCAATTGCCTAGAGGGGTATTGGGTCAATTGCCTAGAGGGGTTTTGGGTCAATTGCCTAGAGGGGTATTGGGTAAATTGCCTAGAGGGGTATTGGGTCAATTGCCTAGAGGGGTTCAGTTGCCTACAGGGGTATTGGGTCAATTGCCTACAGGGGTATTGGGTCAATTGCCTCGAGCGGTATTGGGTCAATTGCCTAGAGGGGTATTGGGTCAAATGCCTAGAGGGTTATTGGTTCAGTTGCCTAGAGGGGTATTGGGTCAATTGCCTAGAGGGGTATTGGGTCAATTGCATAGAGGGGTATTGGGTCTGAGGGGGGGGGTCAGGGGAGGGGCCTGAGGGGGGGGTCAGGAGAGGGGCCTGAGGGGGGGGTCAGGAAAGGGGCCTGAGGGGGGGGGTTCATGGGAGGGGCCTGAGGGGGGGGGGTCAGGGGAGGGGCCTGAGGGGGGGGGTCAGGGGAGGTGCCTGAGGGGGGGTCAGGGGAGGGGCCTGAGGGGGGGTGTCAGGGGAGGGGCCTGAAGGGGGGGGTGTCAGGGGAGCGGCCTGAGTGAGGGGGGGGGTTAGGGGAGGGGCCT